>NW_022709509.1:118199-127887 GCF_011630105.1 Anneissia japonica | reverse complement strand
GGGCAGGGCTCCCTGTCGGAGAGAGCTGGTCCCCCCGTCGGGGAGAAAAAGCACAATTCGTCGGGGGAGAAAAAAAATGATATGTATTTTCTACATATTTAGTAGACTCTAAAATCGATTAAATAAACCTTTGAAACCCCTAAATTGTCAAAATTTTCAGGGGCTTCGCCCCCTGGACAACTTCCAGAACCTTTTCCTCGAATCTCGACCACGCATACTTTGCCTTCGTCGGGGAAATCTGCCACTGGTCGGGGAAATCGCCCCGCCCCCACGTCGGGGACCTCGGCCCCCGTCGGGCAAATCCTGGCGCCACCCCTGTTTCTTTCTTGGCCTCTGGTATGAAATAATTATTATCTGATAAGCTTTAGGCCTACTACAGACTTACCTGTGATCGTCAGAAAGCCAACAAATATTAAAACCGACACCGTATTATACATAATTGAGAGTTGTTATGACCGCGCGCCGGCTACTGTAACAAGCTAAGTGACTACTCGTCTGGTTAAAATCCGCAACTAAGTACGGTACCCGACACTATCGCCGATGTTTTATTTGTATACAGTAGTCGTTCAGAGAGTAACCACTTCAAGCAACCTGTCACTTATGCGCATGTTCAACATGGTTTAAGGATAATTCATTTAATTACATCTTGTCCAATCAAGGAACTGTATAGCGCTGTGTTGCTCTCCCATTATAAATTTCTATGGCAACGATTGGAAAGAATTCGATATTTTAAAGACGTCATAAAAAATATGAAGAATTAATCACATTTATCATTGAGTTGAAATTGCTAACACGAATGATACATACGAGTCCATTTATATTTTTTCTTCAACATCTTTGGACATTGTTTTCTTTAAATAATTAATTTCCTGGATCTTAATATTATACCTGAATACAAATATTTGTATATCCATATTCATTGAAATCGATTTCACTCAAACTAAGATTATTGTATTTTTTATATAAATAATTTCCCGGAGCTTGACATACCTGAATACAAATATTTGTGTATCCATATTTATTAAAATCGATTTTTCATAAGTTAAGGTTATTCACCTAATTTACATTATTTACCATTGTTAGGCCTTGGCCAGTTATTGTTATTGTTATCGCTAACGGCTAATGTTATACGACATTGCTGCTATACTTGGTTTGAAGTGTAGGCCTACTCGCATGTTAGAGTGTTCAGTAAACATCCTTCTTCACGTTAGTTTGTATACCACGTATTTGCAAAAGTAAAACAACATGATTTGTATCTTCAAGGTTTATAGGCCTAAAAGTATCAATATTAAAAATTGATCAATGAAAGTTGCACAAGAAAAACAACAGATGATGAATAAAATTGTGTAATTAGATGAGAACAATGCTGCATATCGGTTGTAATATTTGCAATTCAGTTCATTAACACAAGTAGAAAAAAATTCATGTTCTGTTAACGTTATGTAAATTATGATATTTATAGTGATGCTTTAATAACGACGTAATTATCCTACATAGTCATTTGGGACAATTCCTTATTTTTCATTGTAAAGTTACCTTATTTTGCAGGTAATGTCATCATGAAGAATAATTATGCAGACGATAAAATCACCTATAATAGGATAATGTGATGCACAGAGGGCGATAAACGCGCAGACAATGTAAGCCAGAGGTATTAGCAAAGATGATGCTTCATAGATGGACGTAACTTATTTTGGGTTAACTACTTGGCTTCTCTTTAGTCATGTCTTTAAAGCAGTTAAAGCAGGTTAATCATTAGTTAGTTTGTTTGCCATTCCATTTTTCAGACATAAGTTAACACTAATTATTTACTTTACTTTATAGCCTACGGATACAGTATAATGCGTGGATACAATAATATTCTTTGGTTGCCGACTAAAGTTCGCTCTTTCAGTTCTAAGATCAATATTTATTGTATGTTATTTCAAACAAAAATTAAAGATATATTGTCCCTTGCAAAATATAAGAAAATGTAAAAATCATTTTTGAAATTAACTTTTCCATTTTGAATTAACATAAAAATTATCAACTTGAACGTTGTTTACAGTAAACAATGATAGAAACACTTCCAGTTACTGGAAGTGTTTCATTATCTTTATTGTAACTATCCAGTTTAAAAATCAGGGTATTTTTTTAATTGAATAATTTCAATGCTCAAGTTAGGCCTAATAATATGTATGTTACTGCAAAATGATCAAGTTAATTTCAAAATAATTTTTATAATTTGTTGTCATTTTCAAGGGACAATATATCTTTTAGTTGTTTTTACTTTTACATATCTGATTAGCTTCATATATATATATATATATATATATATATTATATATATATATATATACTGTATATATGTATATTATATATAATGTGATTGCGATATCAGCACTATATAAAAATTGTGACGTCAGACACGTTAAACGAATGAAAGTAACTCAAATTCTACTGGCGCTTGGATCACCACATCACCACGTGGTTAAGTGGCTATGACGTTCGCCATGTATGCGAAAGGTTTCGGGTTTGGGTCCCGGTGAAGGCAAACTTTCCTTTTCTTGTCAGATTCCTTTTCTGTTACTTTTCAATATATATACATATATAAACTCTGCAACATGTGCATAACCGAGAAACTTCACATAATATATTCAGACAAACAGTCAACACTAAACAAAAGAACCGAGCTATTGTCTAAATTCAGGCACAGCAACAAATACCTACTTAAAAACAATTAACTTATTTGCATTTTCACCTGTCTTAGCATTCATATACTCGCACAATCCTTGTATTCTCTCACTCCTGAAAATTGCATTAGCATGAAACAGTCTGTAGAGTGATAATACCCAGTTCTACAAGTTCTACATTTTCAATATTTACGCTCTGCATTATCACGTGTATCGAGCACTATACGTTGCTAGTATTGCCAACTACATCCTATATATAGAATTGTTTACTATTTTAAGAGTACCGCTTGCATTTAGAGGGTACAGATGATAACGTAAGTGTGTATTATGTATAGGTCCTATATATATATATTATTTAAATTAATACAAATTCAATTATATATGTATATATATATAATATATATATAGGACCTATAGATAAGATACACTTACGTTATCATATATACTGTACCCTCTAATTGCAAGCGGTACTCTTAAAATAGTACCGTAAATAATTATAGTATAAATAATTATAGATATAGTAAAATTAAGGTAATTTTTTTTTTCTGTTTCAATCAATTAAAGTTATAACCTTTTTAGTTTCAGTCAGTGTTATTATTTTAAAAACGTACCGTATTTCGAATTTTTAAAAAGGCTAACTTTCTTACTGAATATTCATTGCATTTTATTGCTTTTTTACGTTGGCTGTGTTTTGTTCTTTTCTCCGTTGACTGTGAAATTTGAAATCGTTTATATAGGATGTTATGGAAATAGGTAGTTGCTAATTTGTATGGCTTATCCTATTAACCAGGGTTCTTTTTTCACTTCTGGCTTTCTTGTTTGCTGTTGTTTTAATGTTGTTTGTCGATCCTGTTTTACCTGATTAATGAATAAATTCAATTCAATTCAATTATTATAATAAACATCATTTCCTAATACTAAAACCAATCAATTAATTATTAGTAAATAAAAAAATTTAATTCCAAAACAGTGTTCATAAACAGTTATTTTTATTTATTTATTTTTATTTCATTATTTTTTATTCATCATTTCATTTTCAAAAGCATATTGAAACACCATTTCGCCGACGCAGCGGCAACATAACAAATTGAAATAATACAGAAAGAAATGAATACCAAAATTAAATCACAATTCAAAATCGTTTTCCTAATATAAATACATTTATGACAAGAGTGAAAACCCTCGGTGAAATATTAGAGTAACTTTTCCCATTTCTTTAAATGCAGCTCGTATTTATTATTATTTCTGGCAACAATAGCCTCGATCCTTTCTGTTAATAGATTTATAAACGCTTTAATGTGTGGTATATCATTTTAAATTTTACATCTAAAATAATAGGTTTTTGCTAGGAGTAGCACATTGTTTACAATATAATTACTACAGTATTATTGACTCAAAATGTACTTTTTTTGAGAAGCAATTAGAATATATATACTTCCTGTTGCAGAAACATTCAAGTTTCTCCGGGAAATAAGACATTATGGTACAGTCATAGAATAGGTGTGACAAAGTTTGGATATTCTCTTTACATAGATTACATTGGTGAATCAATTATCTTAATCCTAAATAGAAAATTATTTGTTGCAATGCATCTATGAATAAACCATGGACTTATTAATAGGTCCATGAATAAACTTAAACTGAAAAAATCTTTAATCTTGTGCCTAGAGTGCACTTTGTTGGACACATAAAAATCATTTCCCAGTTCAATGGCTCTCCAAATTCTGTTTCCCATTTATTAAAAATAGAAGCGGTTGGTATTGAAACAAATTTCTTAACTAAACTGGAATATATTATTTTATTATGATTTTCATTGATAGAAATTTGTGTTAGTTGTTTGAAATAGAAATTGCCAAGGTCATTTCACTACATTTTTTCCAGTGTTGTGGAATAGTGCTTATGGTACAATGCCGTTGTACTTAAGGAAATTTGTTTGTTACATTTTTGTTGAAACAGTTATGGACAATTGCACAAAACGATATAGAAATGAACATAACATATATTTAATTGATATAGTAATTAGTATATAAATTAGACTTGTACAGAGCAGATTTCCAAATAGAATGAAGTATTAACTCTGGTAAGCTTTAATCAACCATTATTAGAATTATTCCGCAGTCTTCCCATAAAACTATAAATCGTTTCCTGCAGAATTTCAAAACACATGGAGAATTGTCTTCATATTAGAGAAGACTTAAACTACTAGGGCTACTACTGCAACTACTACCACCACTAGTGAAGTAGAGTAGCAGTGGCAGGTGGGGGTCTAATTAGATGAGTATTCGTCCAAAACTTTGGGTAGTAAAATGTGGAAGCACCGAGACATCATCTGTGCTTAGTTAAAAAGCGGCGCTAATTCGAGCGCTTATTTGATCATTTTACAGTAGCTTAAACATGAAATAGCGCTATATAAATTATATAATATAATGTATGTATGCTGATAATAGAGAAGTTTCGCAAACTTACGAAAACGATAAAGAATACGAATACGTCATCTTCATCATCGTCATTCGTGCCTAAAACATTCTATAGATACGAGCAGAATAAGATCATTGATTCATGTAAACCCGGCCTCTCACTGCGCCGTACGACAGTCGTACGATCGTCGCACGACGAATCTAACTCCGCTCTCTTTGAGCGATAGACGACGTCATTAAAAACGATCCGTTGCGCACGCGCCGTCGCGTTGCGTTCTTTATAGATTCGCGTTGGCCGACGATCGTCGTGCGCAGTTTTGAGTGCCCGGTTTAAAATGCATGAATCGCCTACGCTGTAACAAGTATGCTAAGAGGATGGATTGTCTAAAAAAGTGATGACGTAAACGTATTCGTTATCGTTTTCGTACGTTTGCAAAATCTCCCTACTGCATTGCGCTATAGATTTACAAAAATTAAACAAACGGTTACAAAATATGTACAATAATTTTTAACTGTGCTTTTGCTTCTTTCACAGCAGTATGTCGGTTTATATCATAGGTTACTGTACGTCGTGTGGAATCAGTGATCACCAGGGCAAAACACTTTTTGAAAATAAATGCAATATGCATTGCTACTAACCCTGCAAACAAAAATGTGTTATTAGGGGCCCAACAACATTCGTGAACATAACGTAAAATTGTTAGTTGAGGATTCATTTCGGGTAAAGTTGCATTCAAACCAAATCCGAATTTTCGGATTGGAAAGCCTACCGAACCGATCAGAAAATCGAATCAGCGTGTAAAATGCCACTGCCGTTCAGCGCTTTGTGGTCTGAATTTCGGTTCGTATCCGATGTGACTGCACAGCTCGCCTTGGGAAGTCCTGACTAAGAAAAATAACAGTTAATACGAAGTTTAAAACTCGGTTAAGCGTAGAAAGTTTATTAGGATTAAGGGTCGAAGTAAAAGTAGCTTAATTAGTATATCATTCATACGTGTAAATCTGTGCGACAATTGTCATTAAGTTTATACGTATTCGGTAATTTACTCAGAAATGAGAACGTTTGGAAATTCTCGGAAATGATCTCGTTTGGTCAAGTTGCTCCTACATGATTTTAAGATTTGTATTGCAGTATCATACGATATAAATTAAAGTTCACTAGCTAATTAGCGCTTAAAGTTCATCTCTGAATATGCCTAGTGTTTGCGACTACCTGTAGGCATGAATAAGATGTCCATTGTGGCTAGAATTTTAACATGATCTTCAACAATCCGTTATAGGTTATAGGCTACTGATTTATAATTCTCAAAATTGTCGACTGAATTTGGTTTTAAGAATAATAATAACAATAATAATAATAATAATAATAATAATAAAATGATTATGATGATAATAATAATAATATAATATATTATTATTAATATTAATAATATAATAATAATATAAAATAATAATAATAATGATAATAATAATAATAATAATAATAATAATAATAATAATAATAATAATAATAATAATAATAATAATAATAATAAAACTAGCATTTATAAGGCAAAGGTGGAAACATACATCCTCATCATGATTACTATGTCAATATTTTATTATAATACTAATAGACCTAATTAAAACAGTGTAATTTTCTTTTATAAGAACATATTTTATAAGAACAATGAGGTTGAAATTATCAAAATAATAACAAATTGAGGGTGAGGTAAAATGACAAATGGGGTTAGAAAAAATAAGATAACTACCAAATCTGATCTGTATGTGTAGTAGGTGACTATTATACCCTCTATATAATAGGCCTACATTACATGTGAATAGAGTTTCTCTCTAACAAAATAACAACATTTTGAGACTGAAATCGGCAAAAAATTAAGAACATTGAGCTTCGGCAAAACTTTAGTTGTTCTTATAAAAAAGAATATAGGCCCTACACATCTTTTAAATTTTTTACTGCTAATACTTATGTATTTACTATTTTAAGTGATGTTAAACCCACTTGCCCACGTGTGTAAAAAAGTATTTTCCAATTTGGCGGCTGTGTGGGCGTATCGCAGCTGTAGACATGACTGATTAATTTTAATTGCGAAGTCGCTGTGTAGATTCAGCGACTCCAAAATTAATCTCCAAATTAACCCTGATTATAAAGTACATGTAGATGTTACACACATATAGTAGACATAGTAACCACAATAATATATATTTTTTCTACCGATAATTAAAAACTCTACTATTCGGCCTTATAAGTCTAAAAGACAAAGAGATCTGTCTCTTATACACATCTAGATGTGTATAAGAGACAGCAGTAGGCCTACTCGGATAGGAACATTTTGTAGTAATCGTATCAAGCAAGCTGATCAACGAACGGTTCCTTTATTTCAGTTGTTCTTTGAAAAATGTGTGAAAAAAGGTCCAGAGACACTATTTTAATACTTATATTAGGGCCTATATCAAGTATAAATATTATATGTGCTGGATTACTTTACTTTACTTTCCCATATTTTAAAAACAATTTTCAACCATGTAGGCCTACCTTAAAATTGTTTTAACTCCCGCTTTTAGCATCTTTATATTCCAATTTTTAAACTTTGTTGTTCTATTCGATTTCGTTTATTAGGTGTTCAAGAAACCCCCCCCCCACCCCCGACCAGAATATAAATCCCTTTGTGAGGAATTAGAGGATTATCCCTGATACCATGTGATTTTACTCATATTAATATTCATGGCGTTCTCAAATGATTGCTTTATATGTTTCGTGTATGGTATCGCAATAGATCAAATCGAACCCATGCGATATTTAATTCGCCATTAATGTTCATTACTACTTATATATGCCAGGGCATTAGTATAATCAGGCCAAGATTGCTGCTATTCTTAGTCATTGAATTTCAATAATCCCTCTCCCCGCTCAGCGCTGCAACGATTCAGAATTGGTAAACACATCTGTCACGACATTCGCTCATTTCTTTTATTATAGTCTTGCCATTCATAAACTCAACTCCTATTATTAACATAGACTAGTACCGTACTGTATATTAATTTCGTCGAATATAAAACACGAAATTGTTGACTGTAAAATCAATAGATGAATCTACCACCAGTATTCAAGCTCTGAATTTCAATGATTTTTTTTAGATGTGTTGTATAAAATTATGTGCTGATGTCGTCACGAATTAGTGCGTTTTGATATTATAGTCGGCAGCTTAGGGCCACATTTGGACTTAATGTGGACGTTCCGGACAAAAGCACCAATTTTTTTTTACATGCTCCTTATGGTCATAGCATTCAATTTTTCGTAGGAACCACCTCATCCGAGGTCATTATGGCGGCCATCTTGGATTTCAAAATGGTAGCCTTATAAAACCTATGTTTATCTCCGCTTCTAAATCACTTTGAATTATAATTATAATACTAAGAGTATGTTTATATGATCGAGGAATACCAATATCATATTTGACCTGGTCAGATTGCCACAAATAGGTCATTTAAGGTCATTCAAGGTCAAATATTGTATGGCATCTTTAAAATTACGTAATTGTCAAATTTTACATTAGAATCATACCCAGGCTCTCAGAATTCAAAAATTTTACTATGAACTACAATATTTCATTTGAGGTCATCCTGGCGGCCATCTTGAATTTCAAAATGGCTGCCACGCAAAAACTATATTTATCAATATATCGACTTTTAAACTACATCCAATAAGAATTATGATGTCTAAAAATATATTTTCATGGTCAATGATTTATAGCACTTGTGACATGGTCAGATACCGTAGTCATTTAAGGTCACTCAATTTCATTTTTCTGTTAAATACGTAGAATATCTTACTAATTTGTAAGTGGTCGTGTTTTACAGCAAAATCATACATAAGCTCACAAAAATCAATTTTTGATAGGAACTATTTAATCAGAGGTCATTATGACAGCCATTTTAGGTCAGGGTCATTTAGCAGCCATATTAAATTTCAAGGGGACCACCATGTAAAACATGTTTTGTTCTTTTAAATATGTTTACTGTACTGCATAGTCAAAGAATAACAACAAAAGTAGTGACATGTATTTGTATTTATTATATTCCATTATATATTGGAAAAAGTCTGATATCAGATATTGTATTTAATGTGAAATGATAAATTGATATCAAAAAGAATGGTATAATATATATATATATATATATAATTATATATATATATAATTATATGTATTGTGTTTGTTGGGGTGTGTAGGTGTATATGTATGTATATATGTGTATATGTATATACAGTATGTATGTGTATATATGCATGTGTATATAAGTATATATATTAATAATAATAATAATAATTGAATATGCAATGTTTTGCTCACACTATGATGATATTACTTTCATGAAATTTAAATAATATTTTTAATTTAATATATTCAAAATCTCATAATTTAATTAATTTAATTTTTTGACAGGATTTCTTATTGTATACCGTGGTAAAATATGTGTTTATTTAAATTAAAAATGATGAAAAAATTGTGGGTTACCCCCACAAAAGTTTTAAAAAAAGTGGTGACATGGTCTGATAATTATGGTCATAAATAGGTCATTTAAGATCAATATTGTATGA
>NW_022709509.1:67169-117815 GCF_011630105.1 Anneissia japonica | reverse complement strand
GTAGAAATGATATTTCTACTAGTAATAACATTGCTGTAACAGTAGAAATAATATTTTGAAAATGATGTTTTACCATACCGGCCTGCTCAGTATGTTGAAAAAAATACTCTAAAAAAATTGACACGTGTTCGTCTCGAACCCAGGGCTATAGCTCAGCTACGGGTTGTACGCATGTATATAGGGCGGCCTGGGCCATGTCATAGTCAGGGGTGGCGCCAAGATTTGCCCGACGGGGGTGCCCGAGGTCCCCGACGGGGAGTGGGGGGGGGGCGGTTCCCCCGACGAGGTGTCAGATTTTCCCGACGAAAGCAAAGTGGGCGTGGTTGAGCTTCGATTAATAGGTTTCGAAAGTGCTCCTGGGGGCGAGGCTCCCGAAAATTTCGACAATTTAGGGGTTTGCAAAGGCTTATTTAATCGATTTTAGAGACTACTAATATGTTAAAAATACATATAATATTTTTTTTCTCCCCGACGAATTGTGCTTTTTCTCCTCAACGGGGGAGGGGTGGAGTGGCAGCTCTCCCCGACGGGGGACCCTGGACCCCCGCTTGCGCCACCCCTGGTCATAGTAGGGATTTTTTTTAATGAAAAAAATGAAAATCGATCAGTTTAATTGATTAATAAGTATATCTAGCAGTTATTATGTAGGTCTATCTAATAAAAATTGCTGATTTTCCTTGGCATGTGCCATACCACCCTGACTGGAGCCGTTGTAGGGCCTGAGTTGAACCCCTGTAGAAACGTACAGTAGCTTATTCTAATATTGACCCCCCACGGAAGTTGATTCCCCTGATTCCTAATGCTCTATGGCGTATTTATCACCTGGTAGATCTTTCCATATGATGGGAATACCATACATGGTCCTCCTGCCATTAATAAACCAAAAGCTAGTAACACAAAATAATATACCAGCAGTCTGTTATTTAAAAATCTAACGTATACACCTTGCTTAATTCGAAAGCCATTTAATTGATTTACTAATAATGAATAGCATAATAATTGTACCCTGTGTATTCATAACACCTATTTAATTTAGGCCACATTTTTTATATGTATTTCACAATATCCGTCAACTCGTATAATATAGGCGCATTGCTTGTTATTCATATTGCATTATACTGTAATTATGTTCGTGTATCTTGCACTTTATTTATTCATTGAGGAATAAGCATACTGTACCCTGTGTATATATAACACAAGTTTTATTTAATTAGCATACTGTCATCATTATAGAGCAAAATGCTGTAGTCGCTGCTGAAGTGCGAACATTTTGAGAATATGAACCTCGGTGCCCGGAAATTGCACTCTCATACCTTTAAAAATCTGACCGGTAATTCATAATCAACAATAAACAAATATTCTTCCTAATAAAATTTGAGTGGGTGCGATGGCACCGTCTGCACCCACCCACCTAATGTAATACATGAGTTACGTAATTTTTAAAATACCATACAATATTTGACCTTGAATGACCTATTTGTGGCAATCTGACCAGGTAAAAAATGGTAATGGTATGGTAGGCTATATACATTGAATGAACTTAAATGACCTTTTATGATCTTAATGACCATCTGACCATGTCACAAGTGTTATAAATCCTTGACCATGAAATATAATTTTAGATATCATAATTTTCATTAAAGTGGTTTAAAAACCGATATATTGATAAATATAGGATTTGCGTGGCAGCAATTTTGAAATTCAAGATGGCCGCCAAAATGACCTCGAATGAAATATTGCAGTTCATAGTAAAGATTTTGAATTCTGAGAGTCAGGGTATGGTTCTAATGTAAAATATGACAATTATGTAATATTTAAGATACCATACAATATTTGACCTTAAATGACCTTAAATGACCTATTTGTGGCAATACCAGGTCAAAAATGGTATGATGGTTTTCCTTGACCATATAAAAATAGTTTTAGACATTAGAATTATAATTCCAAGTGGTTTAGAAGCGAAGATATAGATAAACATAGGTTTTATTAGGCGGCCATTTTGAAATCCAGGCCGCCATAATGACCTCGGATGAGGTGGTTCCTACCAAAAATTGAATGCTATGACCATAAGAAGCATATGTAAAAAAAAATTGGTGCTTTTGTCCGAAACGTCCACATCCATCTGCTAAGCTGCCGGACTATTACCTGCACAAACGCCTCAGGCTGAATGTGGTGCGTTATGTGACCGAGTTAAGAAAATTGTTATGGTTGGAATTTGTATGGCAAATACATGTAGGCCTACAGATCGTTTGCTTCACTAACTGTGCAATGATGCCAAATTGGAATATTTTTATGGTGTTATTTAGGATTCGTAAATCTGGGGCGGATGCAGAGGAGGTGGGGTGGGGAGGTGCAGACGGTGCGATCGCCCTAAATTGTATTAAGAAATAATTGTTGTACTGTATTGTTGATATGAATTATCGGTAAAGATGTTTAAGGGATGTGGAGTGCAATTTCCGGGCACCTAGAGGTCCTTATTCTCAAAATGTTCGCTCCTCAGTCCCAACCATGATGGGGCTGAGGTGGCGTGGGCTCTAACGCACCCCTTCCGCCAATTCCTGCATTCGCCCCAGTAAATAACCCAATTGATTTTATTTAGCCGAATCCTATATACTGTACGAAATAAACACCGTTTGCGCTGAAATGCAGTTATTGGAAGCTTTCAGTGCACAGTTCATACAAGAGATGCACATATCCACGAAGAGTGGGGCTATACTTCAATGTGTACCATAGTCCTATCTGACTTATTCTAACGATGGAATTATAAAACTAAGTTGTTCATTAGTGTCCTGATAAAAACGAAGTCAAGACATCGGGAAGTATCCTTCACTCGAGGCGAAAAGCGCTGCGACGTTTAGTAAAAATAGATTATAATTATTATATGCCTTATTATTATTGCCTATTTGAACATTCGCGGTAATTTCTTTGGATAATTTTTATGCACCTGTCCTGCTTACGCAAAATAAAAGAGAATGTTGAAAAATCCAATGTTGCTTCGAAGAACAATGGCAATTGTCATAATCATCGACTGCTATTAATGCATGTATTCACTCGTAATTTTACTTTTAACGTGTAAATATGAATTTTAATGTGTATGAATACACAACTATGAATTTTTAATGTGACCCGAAAAAATGTCATTTTATGCACGGCGTTGATAGTGGACATAATCTCTAAGGTAAAGATATTGTTTGAATGAGAAAGGGGAGTATTTTCAACATGTAGACTCTAAAACTTTGAACACCCTAAAATGTCGTAGTTTCTAGGGATATCTTACCCTCCCTCGGTCGGGGAATCTGAAAATCAAGGTGACATCCCTTGATAAAATTGTATAAATAGGCCTACATAATAATTCGCACTTTCATGTGCGAATTATTCATAGCAGACAATTAACTTCCTTTCTGCAATTCTGAACTACTGTAAACAAATAATGATAGATATAGGACTTGTGCACAATATACATAGATAGCCTACATAATACAGTAAAACCTCGAATTGAAAGCCCTGGGCGGACTTTGGACGGGCTTCTTTTCGAGGCCATTTGCAAAGTAAAAAGGGACTTCTTTTCAAAATGAATGCTGTAAATTTTGGAAATTAGTACTATAAAACAATAAATAGGGCCACTGTAACATCAATCTGCATTATGGAGTGTATTAACCAGCATTAAAACTCCTAAGCTTCTGTATAAACCAAGCATGTTTTTGATTTATTTTGTTTCTTTGAAATTCATGTACAGTGTTGTACTATCACAATTAGGAGTCTATGCTGTCTCGAAATAAGGTCCCTTGTCTTCTTTTTGAAGTGGGCTTCTTTTCGAGGCTAATTTTGCAAACTTAAGGAGTGGGCTTCAATTCGGGATGGGCTTCATCTCGAGATTAAGCCTATTAGGCTTCAATTCGAGGTTTTAGGTAGATTGTTAGTTTTTGGTAAGTTCCTAATCTCTAAGCGCCAATAAAAGAAGCCTTAATTTTTAATTGGCACCATTGTCAAAGTAAGCATGTTTCCTCTTCCCGGCCGTGAATTCGGTTTTCCTGCCTTTTCCCCCATCCCCATCATTTCAACACAGACCTAAAACCCCTACTGAATATTTTCCACTGCCAGAAAGTTGGTCCAGTGGGTCGAACCCTTTTGTAAAATCCCTCCCTACCTGGCTTAGGAATTCTGCCTAGAGAGGGCCACATAGGAACGTTGCATATAGAGGAATAAATGATTCATGGGGGAGGAGAAGATCTAACTCCTATATGACAACGGGATTGTGCGCTCAGCATTTATTATATAGTAAGATTATATACAGTACTGTATGTTCTTGTGGATAATTAGGGCCTTCATTTTTTAGTTGGACTGCACAGCAACTTACTTAGTCAAGCAACCTCCCGAAAGTTCGTAATTGTTACAATATTTTTATTAGGCATTGTATTAATATAGTCCTACAATACTGTAATACCGATTGGTATTAATAAATAGCCTGCAGTTTATATATCAATTCTATCATTTGATTCATTAGAACTTTGAGCTGATAAAATATATTCCTAATTCATTGAAATGAGTAGTAATAATGTTTAAGACGAATCATATAATCCCAGTCTAGACAAACAAAAAACATAGCTACGCGACTAGACTCAAGAGTAATAAGGCAAAAATACAATATTTATAGCTGATGTATTTATTTTATCTAAATTCTAAGAAGCCTTATTGATTCCCGTGCACGCTCAAGCGTTACCAAGCAAAATAGCAAGACATATACACATAACCGCTAATCAATATAAAGTCAAATTTACAACTGGCCTATGCATTAATAATGCTACCAAGATTATCATCATCGCCAATCTAGACATTTTTTCCTCTCCAAGCTCCTGTAGTAAAGCAATCTTTATTAACCAACTGGGTAAATACTGTAGAAGAAAATGCTATTCATAACTGGACTGCACTCACACACAGTCACCACATGAAAATAAAGTACGGTATTTAAACAATATATCGCAAATTTCTAAACAGAATATAATGCCCGTATGAATACATAAAAAAAAAGAAAAATAAATGTACACAAACCATTATCATAACATGATACAAACATCCAGGTTTAAACAAGATCTTCATACTGTACTGACAAATAAAATACATTATATAAAGCAGTCCTGATAAGAGAACAATACGTGCGGTTGATACGGTTGAGTAAGGCCGGGCACTCACAGCGCCTGACGCAATTTTATGAGGAACGCTACGGCACAACGGATCGTTTTTAATGACGATCCATTCAGACCACCGACAACAATCAGCAGATGGTGTCTCGTTGTCTATAGTTCACATGGAGCGGATGTTTGATTCTTGGTATTTTTGGCTTTACTCCACAACTAAACAGTATCCATAGCTTTTCAACCGAAGTATCTGTACAGCAAAACTTTTCTTCAATGTATATTTGCTTCTTGTAAACTTCATTTACAATTAGATATCATTGGGCAATTAATAGTTTGTGAGTTTCTTGTTTTTATTTACAATTATATTCAGAACTTATTACGTTTTGACACACCAGTTGAAAACGAAAATCACATGTTTCATCCTCTTAGAGATGTCATAAGTAACCATAACGAAGCAGCCAAGCAAATATCAATATTCCATAATAAAAACCCTGTAAATTTATATAAACAAAATGAGGAGATAGACGTTGATAATCTTTTTCTCCAAGCAGTGAGTTTTTGAATTTGATTAAGGTAACTAAGAATACAATATTTCAAGTTGTTTTCAACACTCATTCTTTATATTGAAAAAATATAACATTCGTGCATAATAGTTCTGTAAAATGTCTCCGAAAATAACTTTTAAGTGTTGTGTAAGTAAGCTATACAATATATTTACAATTAATGTACTTCAGTACATGTGTACAGTACTATGATAATGCCTCTAATATTTATATATATTTCTCAGGCAATATTTGAGGCATTTTTTTTTTTTTTAATTTTACCACAGGTCATATAATATAGGACCTGTGGTAAAAAAAACAAAAAAACAATTCACTTAAAACAGTGAATTGCTTATATAAAAGGATCAAATAAAGCATAGATTTTTTTTCCACTATTAGCAGTTGCATATCCATTGGGAGCACAAGGAACACACTCCCCCAAAAAAGTATGTGCCCCTGTTGTCCCCAAAATGTTTGTAGCAAACAACTAACGCTCAAGTAGTTTAAAATCATCTTAATTTGCAAGCTAGCACCCTCACTTAATTATTAGTGAGGGATGCACTCCCCCACCCCTATTAAACCCCCACCACTTTAAGACTCTTATAGATACATCACTGATTATGAGCCAATTTAAGGGTGTATGCAAAAACGGACATTGTTATGCCTCTGTTAATATAACAAAGAATGTCATTGAAGATTCTTTGTAAAGTCAGATATTTTTGTTTTTGCTGATGTTGCCCATTTAGCTGCCTCCTTCCAAGTCCTCCATCCTCAATCGCTTTCTCAAACAACAAACTTCAGATGACCGAAAATAACCAGATTGGTCACAGATTGAAACATCTGCACGGTAACTATTTGACTTGCATTTTGGCACGCTCATGGGAAATCTATGCTCGGATCTCGATGTTGACATTGTTACTCGCTGTTTATATCTACCTTTGGATAATGACTCTGAAAAATATTGAGTAAAATGACGAGGTCTGCTGCAGTTCTTTGGCGTTCTCTGCGACTGGATCTTAGTGGAGACAACTTCATTTGAAAACGAACACAAGTTACTAATTTCTGTGGTTTTATTCTCTTCCAACTTAGGGGTTTGTTTATTAAAATTGTTGTTTGGTGTGATGGACACCAGATGATCACTTCTTCTAGGGACACAACTATCACTGGGACAAAATCCTCGAAGCTTGGATCTAATACTGAATGTTTTCTGGTCTTTCTCATCATCAACATCAAAATTTAACCTTGTAAAAATGTTAATAGCATTTGTAGGTACCTTGCCAATTAATATAGATGTTTCTGATGTGCATGGTTTCTCCTCCAAGTGAGTATGATGGAAATCATTCTTATCAGTAGATGATCGATCAAGACATTTGTTGAGACAATATTCTATATCAGGTCCGCTTCTTCTACCACCATTGCTTTTTCTTCTTTTCTTTGCCTTTTTTGATCTCTTTTTCTTTGCGCTTGACTTTGTCACACTTGCATTTTTCTCATCTTTCTTTCTCTGTGACTTCTTTTTCTTTTTCATTATTTTTAGAACATCATTTCTATTCTGTCTGTTTAACTTTAATTTAGAACTCCTAGTGGCTCTTGCATCTGTTGGTTGGAGGCGAGGTGAAGACCTAATTTTTAATGGAGATTCCTTCCCAGATGAACTTGATGAACTGAAGTAATGATTTAATGTTGACTGAACTAACCTGTTTTTATTATCTTTTGAAGTTGATAGAACCTGTTGTCTTAGATTATTTTTTCTTTTTACCCTTTTCTTAACAGGATTTTTTCTTTTACCTGCTTTGTCTACATTTTTGTTACATGAATTTTTAAAGGAGTTCTGGGACAGGTTCCACTCAAATTTGAAGGAAGGCCCACTAATTCCTGCATCAGAATCACGAATACACATACTTATTGTAGTCTCCTTCTTGGGTGTGTATAGCATTCTCTGAATATCTGATGGACATGCTTCAGCACTTTCCTCAGATGATGAAGTACCAGGTTTTTCTTCGTTACTTGACATCTGTACAGAGCTAAATTGGTCAAAAACAGGTTCCAACTTTGGCATTTCACCAAATAATGAGCTGCCATCACCATTCATATCCATCCTTCCTGAATCAGGATTTGGCTTGCTCTGGTAACTGTAAAAACTGACATCATCTGGAAGACGGAAGGATGATGCCTTCTTTGCCAGCGGTGGCCCATTGCTGGTAAATTTAAAAGCTTCCCTCTGATGTCGCTCGCAAAGGTGACTGCATGGGGTAACTTTTGCTGAAGACTTCATATCGCATATACTAACAGGAGAGTCGTCATCACTGGATATAACGATGACCTCATTGCTGGTTGGTGTAAGTAAATTTACTTCTGTCAGATCATTGCTTCTTGTGTCAGAGTAGTCTTCAACCTTTGGTGTTGCAGAACACTTAGAAATCTCATTGTCATTAAGTTTACTTACTAATGTAGTCTGAATTAATTTTGCTCCTAATGGTGATTTCTTCTCATGATCAGCATTCATTGGTGGAAACTCTAAACACAGTCGCTTTGGCATTTTGTGTATTACAGGAGGTTCGTCTGCTTCACTATCTTCAAGAGCTCTTTTTCGTTTGTTCTCCAGCTCTTCAAGCTCATTATAAATCATTGGTGGTAGTTCCAACTTGGAACCTGTCCTATTTGATTTCCGAATCTGACTGAAGCCCAAGAGTTGATGTACACATTCATGCTCTGTGATCTCTTGCCAGCTCAAGGGTTTAAGCGGCACATCTGGAAGGCTTACTCCAGCAGCCCTTCTTGCTACTGGTGATCCTTGATCTGTTGGTACTTTTACTTCAAAAATTGGGTTACACTCATCAGATGATTTCAGTAGTTGGTTGCTAGGTAATGGTGATCGTGGAGTTTTGCCTTGAAGTTTCATCTTGTATGGTGGCCCATTTAATTGCTTCTTGGATAATGAGGATGTGGATTTAACTTTCTTTTTGGAATCCATTTCTGTAAAGAATGAAATACAATTTTGTCAAATTAGAATATCTTTGTTTACATTTTGAAAATCATAAAATATACTTTACCTTTGACAGAAGAGACCCTCAAGCTGATGCTTATGAGCCCCTCTGATTAGTTTGTGGAATCCCTTTTAATAATAATGTGCTTGTTTTATATAGTGTAGCATTTTACATACAACCCTAGTCATTTGAACAAATGACTATAACACAAATACATAGATCCTGGGGAAGTATCCATTAGAGGCCCACTTATACTCCTGGGCAGATAGAGACAATTTGGATAGTGAATTATACGAAAACCCCAGGGAATTACCAGAATTATTCGGGGATGGAATTGCAGATGTGATGCTAACCACTAATATATAATGACTTACCTGTGCTGACCATTGTACAGCATATCCAGCAAGCCCAGTCTTTAGAATCATTCTTCAATCCACCGCATTTGATATGGCAGCCTTGTGACCCACAAATGCCACACAAAATTATCATCCATTTTCTGAAATAAATGACAAGTTGGTATCAACATCAGTCGCAAAAGAGGAGAAAAGTGAGGTTTGTGAGGCACAAAGACATTGTGGGGTAACATCGCATGACACATAGCTTGGTAAGGATGGGATATACAGATCACTATCACTTTGAGGGGGGGGGGGTTCCTACCCCAGAATGTACAGCAGTGGTCTGTAGAGTATATGGATTTTTCAAATTTTTATTTCACTTTCTAAAAAAATCCAAATTGTTTTTAATGTATTTGTAAACATGGATAAAAGGTTAACAAACACTGGAATGCATTTCTTGTGAATATTTGACCTCAATGGAATACCAGCAATAATAAATAATAATAATAAAAAAAACTCTGAACACTGAATTGAAAATGGTAAGTATATTCTTTCATTTACAAACTAGACTAAAAATGAACATAAACAATTTTCTTACTTTCCTTTGCTGAATGTACGACCGTTAGGACAGAGGCAATCCTCAGCATCACACCTATGATGGCGCTCTAACAAATCCTGAAATGCTCCATCCTCCCGTTCCCAAGATGCATCCTGTTCGGGAATGTAGATACCAAACTTCTTCATCTCTTTTTCAAAGTCATCTTTGTTGTTGCAGACAGGGCAGCGAAAGAAATAACCAGAACTTATAGCTTGTCGCTGAAATATAGATAAAATAATTTTCACCATAAGAACACATCAGATCCAGATATATTTTTCTGTTCCATACTCTACACTATAGACTCAACTGGGCAACCCCGTAAAAAAATGTCACATCAAATTATAGTACCAGTTTATGGAGAGTAGAAAACAGATTATATGGTGCTTGCAATGCCAGAACCAACATCAGTGAACAAACCAAGAAAATTGACTTTTTAATGTATTCATATCCTCCATATCATAAGCTTTAAAATGATAGGTCAATTACTGGAATCGTCTTGGAAGACAAAATAATATAATTTAAATTCACCTGTAGGCACTCTCTATGAAGCCAAAGGTTCTTGCAGCATGGTGTCTTCAGGACATTGACTTGTGGTTCAGAGGGCACATCGCTAACACATATCGGGCACACACTTTTACTAGGACTGCCACAGGATAGGTCAGGTTCTTGACTTGGGCGATGCTCAAAGCAAAATGAGCTGTAATAGGTAATATATATCATTAACAATGATGTATTAAATCAAATATAAGAAAATGTAAAACGTGTACTAAGTAGACATAGTAAATCCTATTAGGGCCCATAGGGGCTGCAGGGGCGGATCCAGAATTTTTCAAACAGGGGGGCACAAGAGTTTCAGAATAAGTAAGTGAGCAGCACATAACATTGATTTGCATTGAAATTTTTTAAAAGTTAGTGAGAAAACGGGGGGGGGGGGGGAACGGGAGAGACTAAGATGCAATAATTTACTAAGTGCCCATCAAAACACCTAGGGCTAAATCAAGGGCTTTTATTTGTAAAAGTTAAAAAACTTTGGCTACACAGACAACTTATCTGTTAAAATTTAAATGAAGTCCTGCGTGTGCAAAAAACATCTCAGGTTTAGAGTATGGGCAAATGTGCTTTTCTACTTGCATCTGCGATCTCCCAAAAACCAACCGCAAACATTGTAAAAGTTGACTAGTATCATTAATGCATTGCGTTGTCAAGTTTGTGTCATTGGTTCCCATTTAGAAACTCCAAAATTCTTGATTTGCATCACATTCAATACACTACTTCTGACTTGTTGTGTTGTTCCCTAGGGTAAGCTGTTTTTTTAAGCTGTTAAATGGTAAACTTACTTGAAGTTGCCAAAGAACTGTGAGAGAGCTCCGTTGTCAAGACCACAATGAAAGTGAAAAGTCATCTGACATCGTTTAATCACACATCCAATGGTAGCACCTTTGCTCAAACAGTATCTACAACTCTATACAAAAATAAAGAGAATCCTGATAAAGGCTACAAATAAGTACTTAACACAATGGCTGACAAGAATATTTTCCTAGTACTTGCCCATATAATGCCAAGGCATAGAGGGCGCTACCATAATGAATATAGTGAACATCATTACCATCAACTGTAAGGAACATTCTTGGTGGGAATTCACATTCTAGTAACAATTGCTAGTGAGCATAGTGTACATGCAGTAAACAAGGTGCTATGTTTGGACAGGTTTAGACATGAACTCACTTCTTGGCACCCTAGGCAAACACAGTCAGGTGTGCACTCTTGTTTCTGGCAGTGAACATGCTAATAACAATGTTAAGAAATTCGAAATTATAAGGGGAAAAAAAAAAATCTATTCAAATTTATGTCTTTGAGTGCCACTTTCGGCCAACCAGAGGTTCCATAATAAGCTTACACCTGTAGCTTGTTGAATGGAACAGTCAATCTTTCAACTCATGAAAATATTCTTCCCACTGCACTCATAAATATTAATTTTATGTATATTATCATCTGAGAAATATTTACATTATGATTATTTTTATGATGTACTCACAAGGCGTTTTGCTCTTTTAAATTCCTGAATGATATCTTCCGGTAAAAATCCTTCAATGCCTTGGTTTTCTTTACCCCTCTGAGATAATCCACTTGCAAAAAGCTTAAGTTAAAAAATATATATATATACATTGTTAAAAAATGTGTGCTGAACTAAAAAAAAAAAAAACATTATCAATAATAATGAAAAAAACACCAAAATATTAAATATTAAGAAGCAATGATACAAAACATTAGTTACAAGAGTTTGAATAGCTTTTAGTGTTAAAAGCAATAACAAGGAACATACAAAAATTTATTTTATTTATCAATCAATCAAACAGATAAGACATGAACAAAATATAAAATGGGGAAAAGGACAGCCAAAAAAAAAAAAAAAAAAAAAAAAAATCTCAAAGGAGCTTGAAAATCTAGGTGTTCTAAATACGAAATAATAATATTATAATGTGTTGAATGCAAAAAGATAGTGAACAAATAATAAATCTTGTATCAATAACTGATATATTTTAAATTAGTAAATAAATACATAAACACACAAACTCAACAACAAACACACACACACATGCAAATACATCAAATCAAATAGGAGAATAATGTAAATCCATAAATTAAAAAATAAATGAGCGAGTAAATAAAAAATTAAAAATAAAATTAAAATCAAAATGTAGTTGGTACCAAGCAGTAATGGTGGACAGTGATGCCACTTGACTTATCTTGCAGAAGCCTACCAGCCTTCATTTCATCCATCTCCCCTGTCTGGCAGTACAAACATGTTCCTTCAAAAATAAAATTGTATTTATAAAGTGTAAATTCCCTAAATAGCCAAACATGGCACCCTGATCACTACCTTATGCTGAAATAGGCTGGGTAGACTGAAGTGGTTTTTTTGGCAATATTTCTTTTAAATGTCTCATACATATTATCATTCATTTTTGAAATAATTATTATTTCACGTTTAAGTAATTAATATTGGTGAATACTAGTGAAAAATTTAAATGATTTACATACATATTGTGATATTTCAATTATAAGCCTATTGATATACCAATCTGGAAATTTTATGTTATTTATATCGTCTTTGACAGTGATTCAAGCTTGAGAGCTAGCATCCTTAACACTGCCAGTCAGCTTTGGTAATTCTTTGTTTTATTTTTGCTTGTGTAGCTTGATGATTGCTGTCATATTAAACAATGACATTTAAATATGAATGAATTTTTGTATTCATGCTAGACACTGCCACAAGCCACGATGAATATATAGTATTATATGTAGGCCTACCATCAGTGGGTATACCAAGCTGCTTCAACATCTCAACTGCCTTCTTAGAAGGTTCTTTAGACTTAGGCTTAGCTGCTTTCTTCATTGTTGTCGCTGTAGTTATACTTTAATCAGCCATAATTCTCTTCCTGTTACGACCAAATGAAAAAAAAAAAATTGCATAATAAAATATATTCAGGCAAGCATATTTCTATACATTCTTTAAAAAGAAAAGCAAAAAAAAAAAAAGTTTTTCATTTTATCACATTTTCCAAGAGTATATATAATAATTAAAGAAATGAGTGCAAGGTAACAAATTTATAAAGGGGCACTCTATACAGTAATGCAATTTGGTTGATAAATAACACTTTATATTTTACGGCAGCAGTAGGAGTAATGGAATTTAAAAATAAAGGAAATATTTTTAATTTCTTTTCCCGCAATTGCAATTAGATTGACAAATAATGCTTTATATTTCTTGGCAGCGGCAGGCATAATAAAATTCAAAAATATACTTTTTTCGCAGCAGCAGGTAGGCATTGTAAAGCCACAAGGGTGATCGTTGTGTGGAGTCGTAATTAATGCTTATACATTACATTGAGAAATGGCAAAGCATAAAAATCGGCCCTTGCTTTCCGATGTATATATTCCCCACGTAAGCCATATTTTATAGTCTGGGATGAGCTAGCAGGGCAAAACAAATTTTTTAGTTTAATCAAAATTATAAAATAAGGGTTCATGAAACATGGTATTTAAAAAAAGGGCCTGCGCCAAAAATTTAGGTCTAGAAAGCAAACTGCATATTTTCGAAATGGCCAATTTCCACACAAGTTTTGTAGAAAATTAGGCCTTTGCCTATATCTTAATAAAACAATAAAATTTATCGTTACTGTACCCAGTACTGTAGTTACATTTATGTGCACCTAAATCTATTCTTCTATAGATTTTCTGCACAAATTAAATAACTGAACTGCTTTTGGTAGATGCTTCAATCGGGGTACAGTAGGACTTCTTCAGTCAATTCGATTTACTGAATGACTAATAAATATCCTAATACTGATAATATAAATATGTCTATTGACTTTAAAAGTAATAATAAACATCATGTTGTATATTACGTCAATTCACCAGGAGATGCCTAGGCCAGGCATAACTTACAATACAAGAGCGTAATTCCAAGTTTAACAAGCTTAAAACTCTCACTCATAAGTGATATGATAAGCCTATCTATTTGCAAAGTAAGGATAGTAAAATATTTTAATAATAAAGACAAACAAAACACACTTTAACTTCCTGACTTTTCAGATGATAAATACATCGTGGCCGAACTGGTTCGCTGCCGAAATGGATGGCATCCCTTCAATGATGGGGAACACTTATGGAAGCAAAGTAAATACTAGAGGAAGAAGTGGAGTGGAATACTGTAGCTGAGTGGTTAAGATGCTTGCCTTCTAATCTCAGGGTCCTGGGTTCAATTCCTGTGACGGGATATGACTTCTTCGGCCGCGCGAAATTTATATGGAGCGCCAGTTGGGCATTTCTCCACACCGCATGCTGTGGCGGCATATGCCTAACTTTAAGCCTTTGCTAAACTAAATAATTGCTGTCATATTGCACAGTAATATTTACGTATTTATTTTAGGTATTGTATGTATATAATTATAATAATTGCTTTCATGTACAGTATTATTTACTTATTTATTTCAGGTATGTGGATTTCTTTTTAAGTGTCTTACATTGAAGAATTGTAAAGCTTCAATATTTTATTTGTTTTACAGAACAGTATTGTTATTCATTATACAATTTGAAACTGTAGGCCTATTCATTGTACAGTAATTCATATTTCCAGTATAAGTATAAGCTCCAGTATTTTATTTATTAATAGACTACAAAACGCATTTTTTACTGTATTTGTATTCACATTTCGTCAGTTTCCTTAATCCACAAAATAGAATTTTGTCAAATAAAATTTAGAATGATACACGTGCACAAATTTCGTCCTTTATCCACAAAATAAAACATTCTGTTGTCTGTTCATGTTATCTTTTCATACAAGATCGGATGTAAAATAACATATTAGCAAGGGTGATGAAAGTGTGTTATTTACAAGAGTTGGAAAAGGAAATTTAGAGTAAATTCTGCAATCATTAGTCAATAAAAATTCTTTAGGAATATCTCTCTATTCTCATGCCCTTAATGTACATACACTTTATATATCATTTTAAAAGCCAATCAATTAATTTAATCAATCAAATATTTAATTTATTTAAAATTCAGGTCTTTATATTTACATTACTGAATAGTAAACAAGTGCACATGTAAAAAATGAGATCTATAATCGATAAAAAGCAATGATGTTTACCTTTAACAATTATTATCATCAATGTTTAAAAATCTTGCAAATATGTTGCTTGTGTTAACCATGGTGTAAGTGGCAGTGCAAAGTTTGCCATGTTTAATTTGTTACGATTTTTTCACAAATATAATTTTATCACTGAAATTTTAACACACTATTAATATTAATTGTTGTGACATGTTCTGTGTGTATAGGCCTATCTGTAACAATGTAAGCTTGAGTGTTTCTGAATTTGAGGTTAAGAATTGAATAGATATAATAGCGCTCATTCAACCACTGTATATCAGCGTGCCAAACAATAGTGCGCATTCAACTTCCAATCGGCAAAGCACTCAAAGGGCGCTCCATACATTTTGGTGTTCGACAGGGCGCGGCCGAAGGTGTCGGCGGCTGAAGTTGGCCTAAAGCCCTGTGACAGCAGGATTTTTCTTCAAAACTAAAAACAACTCCACTGAACATGAATACCAGCCACCCAGAAAGGGTGACCCTCTATAAATATGGTTAAAAAGGGAAAAAAGGAGAGCACAAGCCTATGCCTACAGCCTACACTACACAGTCAGTAGGACCTACTCTACACTGATTGGCCTAGTTAGGCTAGGTTATTTTATTATAGTTCTAGCTAGCTAGGCCTAGGCTAGCCTGGACCCTATCTATGATGCCAAGCTAGGCCCTAGCCAAATCCCCCAGGCCCCTAGGAGGCCTAGGCCCTAGGCCTACTTATTTAATGTTATTTTATTTTTATTACATTCTAGGTAGGCCTACCTTACCTTGTCCTTCCATCACCCACCCATCATCCCAGTCAGTCAGCAGCACACACAATACAACCCCAACCTTTTTAGTTTGGTTAGTAACCTGGGTGCAGGTCAACTCGGCCACAAGTCAACTCGGCCACAGTCAACTCGGCCACAACCAAAGTAAATTTATAAATCCCAATTTAATAGTAATTCACAATTCATGAATAAACATATTCATTTTTATTCTGTAGTGAAACTACTTTTGTTTCTATACACTGAACCATCTAATGCCATTTTAAGAATGTGATTGGTTTTATTTTATTAATAGAATGAAAGACTGAAGTTGATAAACAGGGAAATAGAAGAGAAAGCAGAGGCATCAGAACTACAGATTAACACCATATCGCAACAGTACAGAAATGTGCTTCAAGAAAGACAGGTTAGTGTTTAGGGTAATCACTGAAATTTGGAACTCTATATTTGTCGTGTCATCATATATGTTAACTTTTAAAATATTACTAACAGCTTCGCTATCAGAGACTTAGGCAGAGCTGCAAAAAGTGCATGACCGGCGGTCGGAGGCAAGGTGAATGTCACAGAGGCATTTTGGTGGTGGGGGGTGGGGGTGTTTGGGGAAATTAAAAGACTGTTGGGCTATTTAGCAATCATATAACAATTCGTGCTGAAGGCATTTTATCAAGACAGTTTTCATGGTCGGAGACATAGACATTTTTTTCCAGGCCTGGATGCAGGTTTATTATCATTGTATCAGGGACCCAAGTTCACGTCTGACACGTTTCACTCAGGGCATCAAAGATGTGAGTTTACGCTCCCAGAACTGTCCAAACGTACCTTTATTGTATTGCATGTAAACTCGCTGGCAGTGGTGACAGTCTCCAGAACACAAATTCTTTCACTGGTAGTTCAGGGAAGAATTCAGAAGCAGTCATCACATGGATTAACCGCATCCATGGAGACCATCTATTCAGAATTATTTATTATTTTATTTTACATTTTAAAGGATGAAATAAAACACTTGAAGCAAAAGCACCATGAAATGGAGGATCTCCACTCCATGATGTCAATGTCACCAACCATGACCACCAGTACATCAACAAGTTCCCTCTCTGGGTCCAAGATTCCTGATGATCATGACTTCGACGATGTCATCTCTTCACAGCATGAGATTAACCGTTTATCTAAGGAGGTCACCCACCTACAAACAGAATGTGAGAAGTGGAGACGGCTTCATGGATCTCAGTCTACACAAGTAAGATAAATTTAAATTCATAAATTGATATCACATGAAGCCACTGTAATGATGAAAGCTTGTTTCAAAAAAAGTTCTGGTGGCTTGCAATATTTAATTTTTGAATATGATTTTGATGAACATTTAAAAGTGCATAAAGTGCTAATTACGCTTTACAGTAATATTAAGATTAGCTCTACATTTTTAGTCAGCTAGATGCAATATCAAGACCAAAAAAAGTAGCAAAATGTAGGAATTCCGACGCTGAAACAGGGTTGTTTTAAAGGCTTGACATAACAGAAATCATCCATATATTTTTTCTAAGTCGGGGGTTGTCTTGTATGCGATTGCCTTATATGAGAGAATATACGGTACTGTATTTCCCAATATGATAAAGCTGCAGTATTGGTTTTATTGAAATTTTATAAAATATATAATAAAAGTACAAAAACAAATATATAAAATGTCGCCTTTCGGAGTACATTAAGACAGTTACCTTCCAGCATCCTTGGTGATATTAAATGGCCTATTACATTACCATATAAATGAGGTTTCTAATGATATCCTGGAACATATACATGTGATTGTCAGAAATAGGTGTCATTACTACTTTGTAAATTTCACAAATCCATGACATATTTCATTTACAACCTGCGAAATGCTATACTTAAGAGAGGGGTTTTTATAATACCTTCTCACCTAGATAGACATAGTTGCAAGAATTATTTTCTTACATATTTTCTTATTGATTCAATCAGTACAGCTAATTATTTCACACTATCATATACAGAAATAAAAGAATAGATGGTGATCCCTAGTGAATAATAAACATCATTTATATAATTGCTTTACTTATATATTTTTTAAAAAATTTTATTGAATTCAATGAACCAACAAAAATATAAAGATTAGCCTGAGAAATGATTACCAATTATTCCTCTATTCATTCATGCAAAGAAAAGATAAGATAAACTTCATTGCTCCAAAAAAAAAATGTTTGATACTCGCATTAATATATAGAATTGACGTTAAAAATATTAAACAATGATCAAATGCAATGCAATGTAATTATAGATAGAACACATTACAAGGCACTTCATCTATTTCATTACATCTTGACATACAAAACATATGTTTATTGCCTGTACTATGTAAACATTAAGTTCTGTGTTTGAATATTCGCAACTACAAGTAGATATGAGAATGCCACATGGGAATTTAACATTATGACAAAGTAATACTGTAAGCACAGGAAAATTACATTATGAATATATTGTTTGTTTGTCACAAGTTTCCCCGGATATGCAAGCTGGACAAAAGGTAATTGACAATAAACAAATAATGTAAAGCACATCGTACATTTAGTACCATCATGCAAAGGTTGCTTAGATTTACAATGTATTTCTATCCTTAAGACTTTCATTGAAATACACTTCAATTTCACGTTATTAGTGTCGTTTTCGACTTGTACACATATCCACATATATGTACTGTACTTGTGCATATATGGTACCTGGTGGGGTTAAATGACAAAATGCGCTGATGTAGCTGCTGCAACTTTATGGAATACTCCCTCAGGGAGCTTGAGTTTGTGTTCCAGGCGTTTAATCCAATGACTGGGGGTAGTAATGTGAAGCGTTTAGAGGCCTTGTTGCTGTTGCTATATAAATCTAACATATTATTATATCCATAAGCTCAGTATATATCAAACTCGATAATCCATGGAAGTCAATAAATATGGTAAATATAACAACATACATCAATAAAGGAATAGCACATTATTCATGAATCTCAGTATTTATACTATTCTATCAGTATCAACAGTCAATAAATGTAATAGATGTGATAAATGTAATAATCAGCGTCAACAACGATAACACATTAATCACGATCTCAACATCAATGTAGGTAACCTATATCAGTAATAAAATTCAATAAATAGAATAAGTGTAATAAATAGATAACAGCTAACCTCAATAGAATCAACGACAATCATTCTCGAATCTCAACAATTATTCAAAACACAAATGTCTCTACAGCAAGAACACAGTCGAGTAACAAGTTATCAAGCGAACAGTCCAGTTTCCAGTGCGACCACAATGTATCGTATATTGTGGTCCTGTGAGCTTGTGTTCCGGACAACGTGCTTGCGTTCCGGTGTAACGAACGAGTTGCATCAACAAACGGTTATGAGACCTCTTTTTCGGTCCTTTCTACCATCAATGATGGTAAATAACTTGAAAATAAATCTTTCTTATTCTGCTTTATATTCAATTGATTCTGGTACGTCCGTTGTACGCATCACCAGTACGTGAGTTTGACACAAGGGTTTAGCCAGAAAAAGAAATAGGCTGTCCAGTGGGCGTGGCCTGCCCATTGGCTCAGTGCCACGCCCATCTTTGGGAATCCCCACCGAATATCGGTACAACAACAACGTACATTTAATAAATAAATGTTGCTTTTATCAAACGTAAATATGATTTAGCTTTAGTTTAATATAACATTTGATAGATTTGAAGAGTATGAAGAATTTGCTAAAGGTAGACCAGGCCCAATTAGGCTAGGCCGAGCTGATTAGGCCAAGTCGTCCAAGCCGTCTCGGTAAAAGTGACCGTCCTAAATAGTTGTAGGCCGTCCAAAAGACGGCCGGATGGCTTGCTGGCTAAGCCTGTTTGACAGCAATGTAAGTCAAGATAATATAGGCCAGCAACATGTGAAGCACCGTAGGCAAAACCCAGCCTAATCCTGCACACATACAACTCTACAGTTGTCACAATTTTGCAACACCGTGACTCGTTTAAGTACTCATTCTGTTTGTTCTGCCACGTTCCGCAACAACGACTCACTTTTAAATAGGCACACACCTGAGCCGTCATCATTTAAAATGTATACATGCGACGCCTGAACACAATAACCAGACCAGCCAGTAAACTGTCATTATGTCATTGTTTTATTTGTTTTATTTAAATTACACAAATTCCTTACATTACAATGTTGGTTGACTGAACATCTATATCAAGCTCTTCAAGTTATATATATAATGATTTTTTTTTTACATTATGTTATTTTATAAAACTATTTTGCTTTTGTTTTATTTAAATTACACAAATTCCTTACATTACAATGTTGGTTGACTGAACATCTATATCAAGCTCTTCAAGTTATATAATGATTTTTTTTTTTACATTATGTTATTTTATAAAACTATTTTGCTTGCTTTTCAGTCAAATTTTCAAATTGGTGGGGCAGATGAACACACGGGGATTGTAGATGAGTCCAGCTTACATGCACAAATTAAGGTAGGTTGGAATCTCATGATTGATTTACTATTAGGCCTAAAAAAATAAATTGTTTGTTTGCACTTCTTTTTTTAAAATGATAAAGAGGGGCGGGTGGAAAAAGTTAAATTGAACATTTTTTTTTAATTTGTAAATAAAAAAGCTAAAAAAATACCCTTTTTTTAAAAAGTTTTTTTGTTTTCTTTTCCTCCCCCCCCCCCCCTATTTTTTTCAGCGATTTAGGTGCAGGTGGAAGAGGGCAAACAAACAATTTTTAGTTCCTATGCATGTAATGCAATAGGAACTATTGTTTTCACTTTCGTGTGTGTATGTAGACATTTATGCAAATACGCATGCATCAAGAAAAAGTTTTCCGACATTTTTGTTTTCCATCGTGAGTGAAGTTTCTTCAGTGTTTCAGTCTGGGCCCCACGCTAACCAATCACCAAGTCGCCATGGGTGAAAATATTTTGGATTGACAGAAAAAAACCAACTGCTTTAGGCATGTTGGCGAAGGCCTAAATTAAAAAGAAAGCTGCAAACATTAACTATGTGCCTCGCTAGTTATTTTTTTTTTTGTAATTGTTATTTTAACATGGCAGATGCAGGGCAGTGGCTGTAAAGCGTAGACTAATATGAAGGTACTACATTCCCGACGGCCAGTTATGTAGTACTCTTTGAATGCAAACTGAAGACAAGTGTGAATATAAAGACTTTCTAGCTTGGGTTTTTCCACTAAAACATGAGGCCTAGACCTAGTTTAGTACACTGTAGTTACTGCGATTAGATGGTGCTATATCGTTAATAATAATTTAATCTTAGTCAATGGTTTCGTGGTATAGTCTTATTATACGTAAAATACATTTAAACAAATGCGTGTAAACTGCACCGCGTGGGTCGCTTTGTCATACAGTATACGTTGTAGAGTAACGGTAGCAAGGCTAGGCCTAGCCTAGGGCCTGGACTACAGTAGATGTACGTTCTTGGTCATCGCGATCAAAACTTCAGGAGACAGACGATTGGGTCCAGGCCATTTTTTAATGTATTGTAGTAGAGTAGGCCACCACTGCCAGCTCCTCTACCCACATTATCGTTCCAAACTACTGTAAAATGAAAATACTGTATACCTAGGCCTACAATTTTTTTTCAACTTTTGTGTTATATTATTCTACAATACAATATTTTTGAGTAGGCCTACCTTGTTGGTGTGCTAAAAATATTACTGTAATTTGCCTATCAAATAACATTACCAATGTGGTCTAAAATCACTATTTTATGTTCTTTGTAGGAACTAGAAAATCAACTAGCCCTTGAGGATGATAACCACCAACATGAGTTGTCAGTTCTGCAAGACGCTCACATACAGAAACAGGCAAGCATTAAACGCCAACACAAGATGGAACTGCAAGACCTCCAAGACAGACTAGATCTGTTACAAGATGATGCGTCATCATCAGGCCATAGCACTCCACATTCAGACAGCTTGTCACCCACTCACTCACCCGTAAGTCCCTCGAGTCCAATGGATGTAGACAGGCTACGTAGCGAGCTTCGTGAATCTCAACATTCCTTACAAAAACTACGGAAAGATAGACAACATTTAGAAGAGTCGAATAAGCGACTCAAAGTCGATCTTGAACAGACAAAACTAGTTGAAAAGGAGAAATCAAGGACATTGCAAGTTCTTAATAGACAACTTGAAGCCATCCAGACTGAAAAACAAGTTTTATTTGATGACAATGAACAATTCCGGAAAGAGAAAAAACAATTAAGGGAGAAATTAAATAAATTGCAAGCAGAAAATGAAAGCATTAAAGGAGATAAAAGAAAATATGAACAATTAATAGAAAGTAAAGGACAAGAGTTTCAGCTAGCCAACAGTAAGATTCAAAGCCTTCAAGAAAAGGTCACAGGTCAGGAAAATTATTTAATTATTAATTTTTTATTATGTAAGCATTAGTCATAGCATATGGTTTTTACATACTACTCTATGGTTGCTTCTTAAGTTGATAACCCAAATTGGAGAAATATGTTTTTTATTAAGTAAATAGGTAGACCTACTTTATACAAAATTAAAATAAAATACATAATAAAAATAGTAATATTGTATATTAATTTTTTTAAAATATAACGATTTCACACTTGACATAACATTCAAAGCTTTCATTTTTACTAAATGCCAATGAAGTAGGAAATGATGGATTTCATACATACTACTGTAGCAACAGTCAGGCATACACTGTACCAACAGTCGTTGGCTGATGTGATTGCAAGAAGAATGCAACATCAGGAGGCGTGTGCAACGGATCGTTTTCAGTAACTATACTCTGGATGCCGTCTTGCCATCAAAGGCTAACAGAAAGTGGCGCCATGACTGATATAGTGTGGGCCTGGGTTTAATATAAGACCTGTGCAGACTATCAAATTTGTATTTGACAAAAATAAGTTGTATACCCATATATAGACATGAAGTGCCTATATATGGTCATGATGTCTTCATGGCCATATTTAGGCATATCACATGTTTTTGTCAATCAAATTTGTTAGTTTGTCAAAAATTGTTTATATTAAATCTTTGAATGTTTGTTCTTCGTAGAGCAAGAAGACGAGCTGAACGAGTTACGTCGAGATAACGATCAGGTGCGAGATGACTTGTACACAACTAAACAAAGACTTTTGGCAGCTTTGGAAGCCAGCCATGTACAGTTGCATATTTGCTTGCTTTTCTATAGCGAGCAGCATGGACTCTGCAGAGTAGAAATAGCATCAACCTTTAACCTCATTTAACCTTTAACCCTTTTCAATGCATTTTCTTCTTTGACTTTTTTAACCTGGTACTATCAAAATTAACTGGAATCCATATTCTAATCGTATACCTTCAGTTTTAATATTTACATATATTTTCTAAATTTTATATTCCAAATTATACAAAAAATTGTTTTTGTATGTTTATAATTTTATTTTTTGCTGATATAATATGCAATGCAAATGCCAGCATGTATCATATTTATGGGAAGTTTGTTAATGAAAATTTGGACCTACAGAATATTTTTTTTGTGTGTCTATAAGAACTTGCATGTACTAAAGTTTGCATAAAATATGGAAAATAAAGCAAATTATTTTTTTTTAATAATTACCAGTCAAACCAAAACTATGTATATTATTTTTTGGTATCATAATATTCTAATAAAAATAAAGAAAGATGTATTTACCAGCATAAATTTTGTTATGTAGGATCAATGTTTTGTCCTACCTGATGTGTTATCTTACTAAATGCCCAGAAAATTCCTCATTATATACAAAAAGATCTTGCAAGTGATTTGGGTGGGAATCACATTGCAAGTTTTTTTTTTTTTTGTAAGGTGAGACATTTTTTATACCTTGTTTAGGAGAACCCACTGACCGCCAATAATGATGATTTCAAATAAATATTAAATTTTATTTTTGACCACAAAATGAAAGGATTTTTCTGAAAAAATTAAAAGTTTTTCTTCTTTTTAATATGCCAGCTGCTGTCTTGAAATCTCCAAAAGCAAGATATGTATATTTCTTCCTAATTATATAAATTTAAAGCATTTAACTGTTTACTTTACACCAATAATATTTCATTTTTATTTTCTCCGTCTGGATGTTTTTTGCAAAAATATTTGAAAATAAGAAAACAAAATTTTATTTTTATTTTTTTCCGTCACCTCTGACAATCTGTGAAAAAAAAGTTTGTGAAACAAGGTTTTGAGAAAACTCTTGCCTAAGTACTGTGCATTCAGTGTGATAGCATGTCAGGTAGGGTGAAACATCATTCCTATTAAATCTCCTGATAAAAACACTCTGAATTAGTTCTGTATAAAATAGTATTTCAAATAGATATACTATTTTGTTTCTATATATAGATATTTATTTGTTATTTGTTTATTTATCTTCTTAAACATCATTCCTATTAAATCTCCTGATGAAAACACTCTGAATTAGTTCTGTATAAAATAGTATTTCAAATAGATATACTATTATTTCTATATATAAATATTATTTGTTATTAGTTTATTCATCTTCTTAATCTACTTTTGCCAAATTAACATTTTTTCCCCCATCTGATTATTCTGCACTATAAATACATTATACTGATTCTGATTGGCTTAGAACAAATGTGACATCATCAGATCATGTGCTCTACAAACTTATCATTGATTGGTTAATACTAGTTCTCCTCTGCAGTGTAGAAGATGCTGCCTGTTGTGTAATAATATTCTTGAATGACCTTTAAAGTGCATTTCCATTTCAATCAGAGTGCAGTGAAGTATTCTATATCGCCTGCAGAATGTGCATTTTCAATAATCTTTAATGATATTTCTTCATTAACTCAATTAATATCAGTTATCATTCATGTTGCATGTGTCAAAAAAAATACAGCACATTAATATTAATTAGCATGATGTAATCAATTAATCTAATTAGAATGTTTATTTGATTTATTTATTTATTTGATTTCTATCCAATTGGAAATTCATACAGATTTATTTCATGATGTTTATTTAAGCACATGGGCTAAAGATTATCAATAGCGAATACATCACAGGATGCTGCACATAAACTAAGTCTCATTAAGAGGCATAGGAAGTGGACTTGTTTTAGTCAAGAGAAAAATTCATTGTGTAATGACAGGATTTGAACCCAGAACCTTGGTATTGGAAGGGAAGCTGTTCACTCAATGATATGGTTTATGAACTAAGTCTCTCTATGATGATTAGGGGGTGGATTTTTTTTCTTGTTGAAGCTACCTGTAGGACCCTTGGATTAGGAAGTGAGTTTCTTTACCAATTGGGAATCCAGAGGGTAGCAAAACAGTGTGCTATTCCTCCCCTGTAGCAGAATAAAATCTTAAAGATCAGTAAACATTATTTTTAGGTGGAGGTATTATTTCTCTTAGGCCATTAAGAAAGCTTCAGTCTGTTTTAATATTACTTTATTTATATAGCTAATCGGTGGTTGTAATCTTATTTTTAGGTTAGCACCAGTACTATGCGACAGGAACTAAGGCATGCTAGGAACAAATTCAGCAGCACTGCGATTATTCGTCGTACCAAACTACTTCGAGAAAAGCAAGATATTGTCAATAAAATGATCGATATCGGAGAGCAGGTAAGAACGATAAAACTTGAGTATATTGCAAACCCATTGTAAAAAATAGCAGCGCTCTCAATATCTAAATTCACTTTACATTGACATTGATGAACAATTTGTAATGTCCTCCTCACTTCCTTCAGTCATGCATAACTATTCTGCATACAGGAAAGCAAGTTCATTTAACATCAAACTTTTCACATTTCATTACATATCCACTAATATAGACCTTTAAGAGGAGATCTCTACATAAATGGGATGCGGTGAAATGTGTTTATAAGAGAAGGTCACTGAAAGATTCGAACCACCAACTTCACGTTTAGAGTCTGAATGGCTTCCAGTGTGCCAACTACTCTGACGATTAGGAAAGTGAAACTTTCTGCTTTTGATTTAGTAACAGTCAATGATCAGCCTCAATAACATGTTGGTGTTTGTTAGAAAAATGAAGGCAATTTCTGTCTCAACTGCAACATTTACTAACCAGATCAACAGACAAGCCATACTTCCTAATTAGAAGATTTAAACTTCCTTATCAAAGAAACTTATCAGTAAGTTTAATGAATGTTGTTGAACTTTTTTTTTGCTTTTCGATAGGTATCAGAGAGTAAGAGTTCTGTTGCTAGTCTCCAAGCAACTAATCAGTTGATGAAGTCAGAGACCTCGGAAATGATTGAGGAACTCGGGGACACTGAGATCCAAGATCTTACCTCCGAACTTGTTGACACATTGGAAGCTGAGAACCAGATTCTACGTGAACACGTAGTCAAACTTGAAAACGAGGTTTCCGACCTTCAACAATCCTGCTCGTCTCTAGTAGGAGATAAAGAAGAATGTGAGAAAGTCATAGTCCAACTTAATCGTAATTTTCACGACTTCCAACGAGACGACACTCGCAGTTCTCAGGTTGGCTTTGATAGTGAAACAGAAAGTGTCACTCGGCCATCTGTTGAGACACATGCTGTGAAGCATATACAGTACAAACGTCCAAAATCACCGTCAGAGTCAAGCACTGCAACTGAGGTTTCCAATATGACTGGTGCTGAAAACACAGATGTTAGTAGTGATGGAGAACGTCGATTGGTGGAAGGGTCCGACTCCATCAGCTTCGATGGAGAGTATGACGATTCTATTATGTTTTCTTCCATGAAACAGAGGTATAGTTCTGGTCAAAATTTGTTTTGAATTTTGTCAAAAAAGTTAGTACTACTACAACAACTACAACTACTAGTACTACTTCTGCTACTAATAACCCTCATAATTTAAATTATATACACAAGCATTATGCTAAATATGATAATAACTTGAATGTCGTAATCAAATACAAAGTTCCAGTGATATGGTTTACTCTGAGAGTATTGAAATATTTACATACTTTTTAATCACCTCACCAACATCATCTTGTTTCTTTCACCCAGGTTTCCAGAAGCTGCTCAAGTAATCCAACAACAAATTGAACAGCTTGAGATGTTCCAAGCTGATTGGACGATGGAGAAACAGGCGTTGGAGGATGTTGTAGTTAGCATGAGGGCGCAATTGAAGGAGAAGGACATGCAGTTAAAGCAGAATATCACAGCTCAGAAGGTAAAATATTTATTTTTTCATTATTTTTTACTCATTTTGTGTAGTGGCCAATATTTTTCAGTTTCAATTTATTAAATATTTGTCATCAAGAAAAAAAAAAAAAAATTATAATGAAAACCTACAGTAGTGTAAAAAAAAACAAAAAACCATTAGATGAGGTGGATGAAAATCCAAAATTATTTTTGTAAAAATTTACTTCAATTTCTTATTAACATATTTTTGTGAAAGAGGTCAGGGATTCAAAAACCTTTCTGTGCTAGTCGCTTGTGTCTTTTAAGCATGGCACTTCATCCTGTCTCTGTCCACCCAGGAGTATAAGTGGGTACCTACTGCAGAAAGTTATGTGGCATTGCACTGATTTATTTCATGTAGCAAGTTATGCAATACTTCCCCAGGGAGCTGAATATGTCTTCCATTGGCATCCAACGGTGGCTACTAAAATTTACTAAAAAGGTGTCTGACATTTTCGACAGCAGGGTCCAAACCAAGGGGCCATCGACCAAGGTCCCGGAATAAAAGTCCCGGGTAGGGTTATCTACAGCATTACTAAACGATACTATTATATCAATTAATCATGATATTAAATAACCATTACAATATCAATGCATAGGTAATTAAAAATGCGCATACCAGGATTTAAATAGAAACTAACTTTGGAGGAACACAACCATCGTTGGCCGCCTATACACTATTCAACTGTATTCTTATCTAAAAATGATCCATTATAATTGATTAACGATAATTGATTAGTGATAATATTCAAATGTAAACAAGTCCAATAATACACTTTACAGCATTCACACACAGCTGTACCATTGCGGCATGCATACCTATCATCCACTATGCCATCACAAACAACATTCTCAGTTGCAAACTTGAAAAATTTTACCTAATACTGATGCTCGAATCAATTATAAATAAATCGTAATATCAAACATCATTAAAGATATCGCAATGTGTGTTACTATTAGCAAAATACAATGATCAATATAACAATTCATTAACATACCTGTAAATTAAGTTTACTTTACGTTGCCAAACCGTACAGTAACGATGGCAGTGTTCAACCGCCTAGCAGCCATGTGAAGTTCACTATATATACCAAGACAAGCAATATCATTACGCGCATACAGTATTAAGTAAGATACAGACAGCTTAATTAAGTACCTGGATGCAATACTTCACGATGCAATTACTACGCGCCAAGAAAGAGGTCAACACATTTACTTGCTCTTCCACATTGACAAAATTTGTCTGTTCATAAAATATAGACTGTAGCGTAATTCAGCAAATCCAGCTTTAATTTTCAAAATAATAATTTGGTTTATTGATTGTAGACTGTTGATGAATTTTTCACTTTATCTGAAGGGTTTACTTCAAGTCGAACATGAAAAGCAAGATCAACTCCAAGAAAATGTCAATCACCTTCAAGTACAGCTCTCTCAACTAGGAGCAAGATATGATAGTATACTATCAGAGAAAGAGATGTTGGAAAAACATAAGGTAAACCTACATTGTCTTTGCAACAAATACAAACATCCATGTTCATTTGAAGATATTTTAAATTATCAAATAAGTTCTGTCAGTCAGAGTGAAATCCTTCAGTTTTTTGCTGATACAATTTTTTTACTCTTAATTATTAACTTAATTTCCAGCATATTAACAAATTATGAAGTATCTAGTTAATTTATTATTTATACATCTGTTCAAATGAAAATCACTCAAGTAGCTCAATACAAAAGGTACATCTTTAAATGTATGAAATGTGTTATCAGAAAGCATAACATTTAATCTATGTTTTTATATCTTGACATTTGAGTGACGACAACCAAAAATTACATATACAGTAAATCATGTTATTGAATGGATTTGATTTGTTTTATACCAACCAATTCTAGTAGAAAACATTTGTACATGGCTTGTGCAAGAAATATAACATTAATAATGTGTAAATATCAAAACTGCTCTATGAATAATCATATTATTAGGGTAGTATTGCATGATACTACATATAAAATGCATGGTTTCTTTTATTATAATTTTTGTTGCTGTTTATTTCTTTTTTATTCTTTGAAAACAGTATAATTTGTTGTAAATGCAAACCAAGTAACTATAATTATTTTACAGAACATTATCCAGCAGGAGACTGAAGAACTGTCACAGAGTTTTAGCGATCAAAGTCAACAAGTTCATACGTTAAAAGAAGAGAATAAGAGGATGGCAGCTCAGATTGAACATCATCAGGGCAATCTTCGAAGTCTTGAAAAAGAAGTTGAGAAATATAAAGAGGACAATGAGAACAATTCACATCGCCTGCTTGAAATCAATCAAGAGAAAACTGATTTGATGAAGGCCATAGAGGAGCTAGACCAGCAACATCAGAATGAAATCTCACAAGTTGTTGAATCCAGAGATGTCCTTGCAAAAGATGTCAAAAACCTCACCTCTGAAATTGAAACCTTGAAACAAAATTTTGAAGATGATCATGAAAAAACAGACACTAAAGAAATTCAGCTAGAAAAAAGTATTGAGGATTTAAAGAAAAGCTTGAGTGAGGAAAAACTTCAAAGACAATGTTTAGAAGAAGAGTGTGAAGAAAAAGATGGGGAGTTAACAGCCCTCCGGAGTGAGCTTCAGGAACAGAAGGTTTCAAATATTGAGGCTGATAGTTCCAGGGTTAATATGCAAGATCAGACCAGAGATTTACAAGTAAAAATAACAGAATTGGAAGAAGAAATTAGTGAGATGAAGAAAAATGAGGAAGAAATTTCGACCTTAAAGAATGAAATTTCAAGATTGCAAAAAGACTTGAGTGGAAAAGTAGAAACAGTTTCTAAACAACAAAAGGATATTGATCTTCTTAATAACAAAGTTGAGGCGTTTAATGCAAAGTCTGTAGAGATTGCTGAGGAGAATTACAGACTTGGTATAGCAAAAAGTGAAGATAATGTACAGCACCTCTCTACATCAGTTGATGATCTTCAGAAAGTTGTGGCAGATCTCCAGATGGACCTCGAAGTTGCACAAACCGAATGTGAAACGCTACAAAATGATCTTTCAAATAAGTCAAAAGAATATGAAGTTACAATGGATGAGATGTCTAAGATTAAAAGTATGGCTGCAAGTTCGATAGAACTCGAAAGGGAAAATTTAAGTCAGTCAGTAAATCATAATGAAAATAAAATTGAGGAGTTGCGAAATCAGTTGGAAGAAATGGCGCAAGATCTTCAAGAGACAAATGACATGCTAACCTCAACTCTTGATAACAATAAAAAATTATCCGAAGTCCTTAAGGAAAAAGAAAATGATATTAAGAAATTGGCACAGGAGAACTCATTCCTTCAAAATGCTGTGGAACAACAGAAAGTGAAGCTGACAGATGCTGTTAGTTTAAAGGAACAGAAGCAACAGTTAGAAGAGATGGTAGAGAAGCATGAAGAAGAAATGATGATGTTGAACACAGAGCTTCATGAAGTTCAGAGAAAATTACAAGCAACTCCTGAACGAGAAATTAGAGAAACACAGACATTGGGAATCATCACAGAATTAGAATCAGAACTTGAGAAATTAAGACTTCAGCTTAAACACAAGGATTCTGAATTAATGCAATTCAAGAATGAAGTGGAAGATCAGAATTCAAAACACCAAGAGAGCTTAAATGATTCTAGACAGATGGCAGATGATCTGAAGGAACTTCTAAGGGAGAAAGAGAGAGAGATTATCGAGATGAATGAAGCACTTCAATCACGAGATCATAGTTTAGATTCCCTTCAGGATGATGAAAGTTTTAATAAGTCAGTAGTATTGGAAAAAGAAGCAGAAATATGTAGCTTACAAGAACAACTTAGAAACCTTACTCAGGAAATTGATATATTTAAAGAAAATATACTTAAAAAAGAAGTAGAAAGAAGTGACTTGCTAAAAAAGTTAGATGAATCAAATCAAGATCTATTTAATAAGGATCAGTTGTTAAATCAAACTAAAGATGAATTTGAAAATCAGATTGTCGAGATGGACACAATTTTGACGCAATCAACTGAAAAATTGGAGAATGTTTCAAAGGAATTATTAATTAAGGATGCGAGTCTTTCTGATGTTAAATTTCACATGGACAAACTTGTAAAGGAGAAAGATGATGAAATTCTCAAGTTAATAGAAGAAACTGAGCTTCTTAAAAGGGAAGTACAGGATAAACAAAAGGATATACTTGAATTACAAACAACAGCACATCTCCAAGTTATTTCAAATGGGACAAAAGACCAATCTGGACTTAGTGACAATGAAAAGCAGTTTGAAAAGATAATCAAGGAACGTGAAAGAGAGATTTCAAATTTGAAAGAGAAAGTGATAGTACTTACTGGTTTACTTGAAGAGAAATCTACCTCTGTGATGGGTAACAATGTACTTGTTGATCTTCATAAGGCACAAATGCAAGTCAAGACATTTGAAGCTGAAAGAAACCAGATGATGACAGTCTTGAATGAAAAGACAAGGGAATGTAGCAACTTGAAAAATGAAGTGCACAGACTTCTTAGAGCTGTTGCTTCAGATAAGAATGCTTTAGATAAAGCCCTCGAAGACAATCAAAACATGGTGGAGAAAATGAAAGGTCCAAATAATGACATGAGAAAAGAAGCTTTGCAAAATTTATCTAGGCTTGTCCAGGACAAAGATTTAGAAATTGAAGCCCTGAAGCAGAAAAATGAATCTCTTCTGCTGGTTCTGCAGAGGGAAACACCTGACAAAACAACAGATGTATCAAACCTGTTAGTCGAAAACAGTAACTTGCAGAAATCAAATACAGTATTAATAGAGGAGCGTGATCAACTGGTTGTGAGCATTCACCAGAAGCATCAAGAAAGTCTGGCATATTATGAAGAGGTTCAAAGGCTTGCAGGAATTGTTACAACTGAAACCCAAAATCATAACTTGATGAAGGTGCAAGTAGAACAATTAACTAAAGACTCCCAACAAAAAGATTTAGAATTATCAACTATAAAAACAGAACTTGATGAAAAGAATAATTCCGTCTTACAATTGCAGGAAGATCTAGAAAATTATAAAGGGTCACTTTCAAAATTAGACAAAGATTTTAATGCTTTGAATGATAGCTTTTTGGAAATGGAAAATGTAAAGAAAGAACTTGAAACAAAACTTAGTGCCTCAGTCATTGCATCAGAAAATGAAGATAAGATGTCAGTTGTGATTAAGGAAAAAGAAGGTGAGATTATTGAACTGAAGAAACTTGTTGATGAATTTAACAAGAGTTTGGCTCAAGGAAATGCATCAGTTATTGAAGAGAATGTTCTTCCTCCTACTTCTGTAATTTTGACTGCTAGTGTACCTGGAGATTTAACTGATGGAAGGCATCATGCTGGTTCTGTTAAAACAGAAAAAGCTAATGCAGGAGAGGATACAGAGTCATTACTATTTGAAATTCAAAATCTGAAACAGAAACTAAAACAGACTGCAAAGACAGATGAAATCATCAATAATTTAAAAGACCGATTAAGTGAGGAGAAAATTCAGATAAGGGAGATTGATAATCAATTAAAAGAAAAGATACATGAACTTCAGAAAAAGAACTCTGACATAGCAATGTTAAAGGAACAAATTGACATACAAAACCAAGCTCTAATGGATGGAGAGGTTGCCACTCAGCATAAATCACAAGAGGCTCTTCAACTCCGCAATCAGTTACAATCCAGAGAAATTGAGTTGCAGACCTTTAGGAAACAGAAAGAAACCTTACAATTTGAGCTAGAAGGCTTCCGTTTAGAAGTTGAGGGTCACAAAAAGGAGAATTTAAATCTTCAGCATGCAATTCACAACAAGGACGCTGAGTGCCGTCAAATTCAAGATCTTTGTAATCGGATGTCAGCAGAGATTCAGGAGAAGAATTTTGAAATTACAGCTTTGAAGGAAAAGTCTGCAACTCTGAAGAAACTAGTGGAAGAGGATAGTAGTAGTCAAGGACAGATGCAGGACCTCCTCAGAGAAACGGAAGCAATGCAGATGCAGGCAGCTCTATTCCAACAGGAGAGAGATCAGGTTATGTTGGCATTGCAAAATACACAAGCTGAGCTGGCTTCAGTTAAGCAACAGGTATGATAAGGCAAAAAGATGTATATATATAAATTTACATAGAATACAATTAGAATTTGACTAATAATATATGAAAAAGATTCCACTTACAATATATGCCATATATATCACATATTTTGCACATAGCATTATTTATATGCATATACAGTATTTTGTGAATAGTCTAATTAGGCATGGAATATTTTTGTTTGAAATTACTAATGCTTTAATTTAATTTTGTTTATCGTAATATTTTACGTCTCATAAATATCATTTGAAATAATGTCAATTAGCGGATTTATTTTCAACAAGCAATTATATTAAATTGATTTTTTTTGGTGTGATTGAAATATATGCCAATTTTTTTTTTTTGCTGTAGTTTCAATCAAGTGATGATAAGAATCAACGTTTGGAGCGTGAGTTAAGTAGGCTACGCAGTCACCTGCTAGAAATGGAAGAATCGTACACGAAAGATGCCCTACAGGCTGAGGAAAGAGAGAAGGAGCTTAGGAACCGGATTGTTGCTGCAGAGGAAAAAGCAATATCTAGCTCTACTGATGTGCAAAAAGCAAGGTAAGTCAAAGATTAGATTTTAATTAGATTGATTTATCTTGAAGGTATATGGTCTGTAAGCTAATCAACCAGTAAATTTGCTAGCAGGGGAGACTTACGTATTTCTAGTTCTATTCCATCAAGCTGTTCTTGTGAAATAGAGGTTAAGTTTCTTATTTAATGTACCAACAAGGAATATTGAATTCCTTAAATATATATCAAATAATTGCAAAGCAATATATGTTTAATCTTTGCAACTTTTATTCATTTTAGTTTTGAAGCCACTGCTCACATTGAGAGTTTACTTGACCAGCTACATGCTGTGACAGCTCAGAAGGATGAGGCTCATATCCAGTTGGCTGCTGCTCATGAGCAAATTCAACAGTACTCTGACTCCATGACGAACCTGCAGATGGTCTTGGAGCAATTCCAACAAGGTAAATTATCCTCAATACTTACTATATATACTCACGTATAAGGCAACCCATGTATAAGACTACCCCCAAGGAAGATTTTTTGACGATTTTTGTATGTCGGAAGTATAAGTAGAAGTGGTTGGTATTTTGTAGAAGTGGTTGGCGCATCGGTTGTGGCTTGGACTCCCAACCTTGAGGTCGGGGGTTCGAAACTCTCGCTGTGCAAGTCGCTTGTGTCCTTGGGCAAGGCACTTTATCTACGGTTGCCTCTCTCCACCCAGGAGTACAAGTGGGTACCTGGTAGGTTCCAACTCTGCGCTGATTACTAGCTGCAATATTATGGAGATATAATTTAATTTAATAATTTCGTTTAGTGTTCAATGTGATCCATATGTGTTTGATCCAATGACCGGGGTAATAATGTGAAGCGCTTAGAGGCTTTGTTAAGGCATTAAGCGCTATATAAGAACGACATATTATTTATTAAGTATATGAAGAAATTTATACTTTATACTTTTTGCTGCTTTTTGTAGACTTGATACTGCATCTAGCTGGCTAAAGCTGCGTTCACACCCGATCCGAATCAAAATTCGTAGAGCATTTTCGATGCATGTCTAGTACGCGCTTCTTATTCTTTGCCACTGATTTGATCTTTTTGTTTGTTTCTTTGTTAGCCGTATGAACCAAATTCGGATTTGGTGGGAATCTACTTTAAGAACGGAGCCAAATGTAGGGTTAATCTTCAAAATATTACCATTTTATGCCGGGGTATTAAATATTAATAAAAATCATATTTCCCAGTATTTGAAATTGCTTTCATTCATACTAACATTTAGTAGGTTCATTGCGGTAGTAAATTTGCGTGTTACGGACGATCCCCTCATAAGACGAACATGATTTGAAAAATATGATATTTTTATGTTGCGAATATAAGACGACCCCATGTTTTACGATCGTAATTTGCTATGCTATTTTAAGCTTCGTCTTATACACGAGTATATACAGTACTGAAAAACAAAGATCGTATAATACCGCTTTCTGCGGTTTTATGTGTAACAAAATAGAAGTGTCAATTTGTGCATAAAATAATGGTAATTGAGAGAGGGCAGCATAGTAGTTACCACAGTTTGCATGAACATCATAAATGTCAAAGTTCTCAAAAAGTATGTCAAAAGCAATTGCGACAGGGTGCCCTACACTAAGTTGTTTACAGGATTTACATGCAGAAATTGCAGAGACCACTATCTTGTTGTATGATCTTTGATGAATAACCATACACATGTGCAAACAACCACCTCTGCTCCCTGGGTAGTATTCATTGCTGAACGAAAGCCTCAGAATAGAGAGGCCATGTCAGTCTGCCTCTTGACTTGTTCCTGTACACCAATTCACTGTTTCTCAATAGGGAGGTTTCGATTGCACGACAAAGGTAGGATGTAGAAAGTCATCTGTGCATGGGATAATGTTAAGTTCTCATTGCGTGGATTCTAGGATGCAATTTGATTGAATTTACCTTGTACAGAGGGTGGGCACGCATGACTGAATCTATTTTAGCACCCTAAGCTCCCTAATTCATGACTATCTCATCCCTCATATTTTGTGCTGCCTTCTGACCTGCTGACTTCTCATGTCCACCTCCATTTTACTTTTTTCCTGAATTTTCTGAAATCTTCAAAACAATTTATTTGTCCTTCTGTCTCTGCATGTAATACTTAACATGCTAATTCCTATATTTCTGTATATAAAGATGTTTTGCAAAGTCTTTAATTGTTTTTTTTAATGTTTTTTCCTCCATCAGAGAAAGATGTGGCAATGCAGACTGAGATTGAACAGCATGCGAGACGAGCAAAAGAAAAAGAGAAAGCCGCACAACTACTCTTGAAGCAGAATGATGAATTAAAGGTGAGTGAAGGAAATTGAAAGGGGAAAGAAAAAGCTACTTTTTAAGTATTTTCTGATAGGTGACTTTAATGTTAACTCAAATCCTATTATCTTTCATGTATCTTGATATCTGCCCATTTGAGAAATTTCTGTAATGATTTTATTATTATTATCATTGTTTCCTTTTTCAGAATAAACTAGAAGAGACAAAAGAAGCGCTGAGTGGTGCGATGCGGTTGAATGAACAACTTGACAAGAAAGAAGACCTGATCAAGAAATTAAAGGAAGAAGGTAAATAAAGTTAGGTTGATTTTTTTGTATTGCGTTTAGGTATATGTGAATAGATTTAGGTTAATAGATAAATGATAGAAAAATAAAATAAGAAATAGAGAAGTAGCAGTAAATTGTATAACTTTCATGCTGCATTAATTCTTTCTGATCTTACTGGTTGAATCTGCAATTATTTATATTTTATATTTCCCCCACCCCCAAGTTACATCTGGTTGGTTTAAATATCTGTATATTATAGGCCCCCCCCCCCTCCCAAGTTCCATCAATCTTGTCTGGTGTAGTTGGTTAAATCTGCAAATACTTTAATTATGTCAATTCATTCAAGTCACACTTTATTCCTCTGATCTGATTACCCGTATATCCAAATAATTTGTATTTGTATTTGCAAATTTTCTATTCATTTTAGTTCATGCAAAAGAAGATGAGGCTGAGCAGTACCACCAGAAGCTGATAGAGTTCAACACAATGAATGGATCCAAAGTAGACAAGTAAGCCACTAAGCATGCTCAGAACCTTACACAATAACCAGAAAACTATGAGTTGCTACCAAAATTGAGTCGCCAAATAAATTTGTAAATCATGAGACACCCTTTAGGATTATTTTTTTTAAATTTAATGTTATATTTTGGTAAAGATATCAATTTTAAAATGTTACTTCTGTTCATCAGTGTCCCAGGAAATGTGTTGTGGCAAACTGTTTTGACGTTTGTTTGCCGGTTAAAAAGCTTGAGAACTGCCATAATGCACTCTCGATGAAGTTGTAATCAATATAATGAGTGTCTCCATTTGCAAGGTAATTGTAAGCTGGAAAATTTAAAAAAAATAGTAAAAAAAGAAAACACCTTGTAATCAATCAAATTTTATGCTGATTTGAAAGTCTCAATTTTGAAAGTTTATATAAAGAATACGTAAGTGGTATTACAGTAGTATTGTGTCTTTTGATTTTTTTTTTATTTTGTCTTTTCTATTGAAACAAATATTGTATAATTTAATTTATGGTAATTGGTTTTCATAGGTGTCTGAAGTTTGCTGTAAAAATATTCAACTGAGCTGAGTAAATTTACTCCCTGTTCAAGATATGTGGAAGATGTGGCTCTTTTAGTATTAAGTATCTATGTGTATGTTAATGAAGTCGCTTTTCTTTTTGCAGACCTTTGATTCGCAATCTGTTTGTTGGTTATTTTACCACTCCTGATGCTAAAAAATCACAAGTACTCAAACTCATTGGCAGTGTTCTGGAATTCTCAGAATCTGAGTTACAAAAGGTATTTCAGGTTATTAATTAATTTTGTATTTAATTGTTATTTTTATGTTAATTATATTTTATGTGTATTACTTGCTTGCTGTTAATATAATTTAAAGGTTTTATGTGTTATGTGTTTGGCATAGCAGTAGGATATAGTTTTTTCCTAACTTAACCTTTAGGTTCAAATTTTTAATTTGATCAATTGTTTGTGTATTTGAACAAGGACTTATCCAAGGAATGTGAGTGTTGATCTAGGTGTAAATGCCAACGCATTGACTCCTACTAGCCTTAACATTATGAAATAGTCGGTCGGGGTCGTTCCACTGCGGCACATACAGTGGTAGCCACTAGTGAGGGGAGTCAGGGAGGGCATTCACCCCCGTCGGACAGGCCTGGATCTCCCTGTCATCCAGTCCTAATATTTTGGTATAAAGGACACAGTTGGGACTATAATAAGTCAGAAAAACTCTCTCCCTTTGAACTGTACCAAGGATTTTTTTACCAGAACCCTGACCGAGGCTCTAGGCGGCCCTTAGTTTGGATTTGCTGTCAGCAAATTTTAACAAATACATTCCAATGCTTATATAGTAGGAGAGTTTTTTCGAGACACTTATTTGAGGGTAGTGCTTATTCGAAATTATTGGAGTGTTATAATGGTGCCATTATTGTATTCTCATCATTATTAATAATTATCGTAATTAATTATTATTTACTGTTATAATGGATTTTAATGTTTTTCAAATGATAATGTACTGAATATTTCAGGTCGGAGCAGAAGGTCATCAGAGAGGCTGGCTGTCTGGTTTTTGGTCTAAACCAAGTGCTAGCAAATCGCCACCAATGTCACCTACAACAGCTGCTGCCAACAAGGTAAGTCTTGAAGCCTTCAGATGGCTATCACAATCAGAAAGTTCATATATAGCTTGTTGCCTGTGTGACTCAAATTTTCTGGCTGGCACGTTGCCAAGGTTCATTAGATGTCAGTTTAGTTAACCCTCTTGATCCCGGATTCTATTTTTGCAGTGTAAACTCTTAATTCCCAGATTATTTTTGCAGTCTAACAAGTTTTTATGCGTTTTTTAGTGTACGCCTTTGATTAATTTTTGAGAACTTTCTGTATTTTTTACAAAAAAAATGTTTCTAAAAACAAATGTTCTTGTATAATAAACATCATGTGCGGCCGGCCATTCTGATTTAATTTTAAATTTTTAAGTTTTCAAATCAAGATCTCAAAAAAACTGTTTACAAAGCACGACGTCAGTTTTTTGAAAATTCCGAAATAATCAAGCTTGACGCATGCGTACACTAAATTTTGAAAGTTTTGGAACCAAAATATACACTGAACAGCGATTTGAAAACAGCCTCATTTTTCGTTAGTAAATTTCAACTGCGGTCGAAGTTGGGTAACCTCAACTTCAAATCCATTTCTACGGGATTCGAAGTTGGGATCAAGAAAGTTAAGTTGAGTCGAGTCACGACATAAGCTTAGCTTCAGAACAAACACATTTTGCATGTTAATGACTTGAAATGTTTGTGGAGTAGTTTATGTAAAAAAAATAATGACATCATTCCTTCCCAGTCTTTCATGGAACAATTTGTAACATTCCTGGAGACTGAGTCGACTCCGGTAAAGAAGCCACGCCTACCCGTAGAGGACATGATACGAGACGAACCTCGCACACCTGCATTCAATCCGTTCTCAGCACCGATTCCGAAGGAGTCCCCCTTTATCAAGTACACTCCTCCCAAATCCTCCGGCGATAAACCACCTGGTTTTTTGCAACCGACAATAGCACCTGTACCGATGTTTTCCGCAATTGCCGTAACCCCGAAAAGCTCATTGGAAAAGAGAAGTGCGCCACCACAGAAGGGTAATATCCTCAAAGAGGTGCTTAATAATTAGTCTATAAGTAAATATTGGTTAATTAAATTGAAAATGAAAATATGAAATAAAATTAATAATTAACCAATTAAAGTATCATGATTAGGCCAAAAAAAAAAAAAAATGTTTGTTTGCCCTCCTCCCTCCACCCGCCCTTAACTCACTAAAAAAATAGGGGCGGAAAAACAGAAAATTTATCTTTATTTTTGGCCAGATGCCCTACAAATTTGTCTGATGTAAGATATTGCCATTCTAAGCCTCTGTGGGTTATTTTTATTCCATCTGATGAGTATCATAAAAAAAAAAAAATTAAATAAAAAAATTAACTTTTTCCACCCGCACCTATTTATCATTTTTAAAAAAAGGAGGGCAAACAAACGATTTTTTTTTTTGGCCTTATCAATCAGATTGGTAATCAATCAGCATGTTTATATATTGCATTAAAATTGGGCTGGAGGTGGAATTACTCAAATATTTATTACTTTTTTTATATTTGTTCAGAAGTGAAAAATCTACTACTGGAATGTACATTCTTTCATAATTCTTGACAAAACTTAAAAAAATGTTATTGTGTGTACAGTATTGTGTAATTAACCATAATCATTATTTACAACATAATTGTTGAAATAATTGCATAATACCCAGGATGGTTCTCTTTACTGCTGTAATGAAACCACTTCATTTAAAAGTGGTAGACAGAGCAAGTCGAAGACTATATGGATATTCTACATGTACTTTTATTAAAATTGATTTAAAACCACCAAAATTATAATTTATAATAAGCTTATTTGAGGTTTCTGAATTAGGGTTCATTGGTGAGTTTATATTTAAATTGTATTAAAATTTGTATGTATATTTTAGTTCGGTTTTTAATCATGTTTAACATTATGTTTCATGTGATAGTATAACTTTGAGGACAGTATTTAATTTGCAAGTAAAAAAGTAATGTGTAAAATTGATGCCACCATATTAATAATAAGTAAAAGTATAATACTTTTACTTGTTATTCTACATTTTGGAATTAGTATTAATTACCAGTAATAATTAAATTAATTTCAATAAAATTATTAATGGTTGAGTTATGCACTAATGTTAATTATCACATAGCACAGGAAATGATTTTTACTGCGCAAGTGCAATAAATCTGATTGGTTGAATGTGTTAGTATATTTTATGCAAATTTCATTGATGATAATTATGATTATTTCTATTTTGAAACTTTGTTGTGCCTAACTGTGTCAACATACCACAAAGGGTTTTTTTTTTTAATGTTTACATTCTAAAGTTAAAACTTTGAATGTTTCTCTTTGGGTCCAATTTGTTTTCTACAATAATTAGGAATTATATTTATTTAGGATATTTGTTGCATTATATTATAATTGTAGGGTGTACAGAAAAAGAATTAAAATGTTCTATTTTATGCCATGGTTATTAAATACAGATTTTTTTACGATAAAGTTGGTGTAATTGTTTATGTTTCTTTGCTAGTTCAAAGTAAATAACTTCATACATGAAACATAATGTAATCTACATCACAGGTGGGCATCACAAATGAATGGGGCTCGACAGTGATCTTTTGCGGCCCCTGAAAATGAATTAAAAACTATTTGTGCGGCCCGCCAACCATCTTTGACTACAACAGATCATCTGTAAAAATTAACATTAAAACTGAGCATCAAGAGGTATATTAAAAGCAGTGCATAAGGTTTTTGGAAGTGGAAGTGCTGGAAACATAAAAGTTTGGGCGTGGCCCTCTGTTGAATCAAAAATTCACTTTGGCCCTCCGACCAATTTTTATACCCACCCCTGGCCTACATTATGCAGCAGGTAACTTGACATTTTGTTTTGACATCGCAACGCAAAGTTTTTCAGTGTTCAGTCTGGGCTCTCGCTAACCGATCGCCTGGCGAAAAATTTGTTGGAAAAAATCAATGCTTTAGGCATTTTGGCGAGGGCCTAAAATACAGAAGTTTTAAATACTTGCTAAAATACCTCGTTTTTTCATTTGATCTCCATCTTTCGCCAACTCCATGTGAGTATTTTTTATTTCTTTTGATGTATGAATAGTCTAGTTGCAAACGTCATTTCGTGCCTCGCAAGTTATTTTTTATTTGTACAGTAATTGTTATTTTAACGTGGTAGATGCACGGCAGTGGCTGTATAACGTAGACTAATATGAAGGTATTATATTGCCGACAACCGGCATGCAGTAGTGTAGCCATATTTGCAAGCTTATATGCAGTATAAGTATAAGAGTGTTTGACCAATCAAAACATTACCCCTAGTAGGTGACATAGCTAATACGATTCTGACATGTTTGTTTATGCAGAATCAATTTGGAAACAACTTCATAATGCTGATGCTCTACCTAAATCATTTATTAAACGTGAAGAGATTAAGAACTAAATTCGTGTCATGACATGTAACTTTCTTGATTTTGATAACCGCAACTTAAATTGTGATGCCAAACGTATTAATACTTTAAAAATCATACGCTATAAATATGTATTCTTAGACCTGATAAAGGAAATGTGTTGCGATAATGAAGAAATCCTACGAATTAACGTTCAATACAATATCAGTACAGTATCATAACTAACATTAACAACCGCTTAAAAAAGATTACTATATAACAAGTAACGACTCCAATAATATATACTAAACGTTCACTATATAGGATTATAATCCTAGGAACAACATTAACAACTAGGTTTAGGATATAATATTATGAGTAACTCCTGATATATTGATATGACCGATATAACCTTACAACCAATGTTACCAACGGGTTACAAAAGATAATTAATATTCACTTAAGATTCATCATATAACATATCAAAATAAAATAAAATAATAATAATAATAATATAAAAGCAATAATAAGATAAACAGCAATGCACTTTCTCACGTCCAAGAAAATGCTTATATTGTACTGTAGTAGGTACTAACATGTGCCTGCGTTTAAGACCTATTTCAAAATAGGCATTCATCAGAAGTTCATGATTATAAAATTATTAACCTTTGTTGGTGAAAGCAGGGAAGTGAAATCTCACATCAAAAATGTATTTTCTTGTTTAGAAATTGCGTTCAACGTGGTAAATATCTCCATTCTGTTTTTATCGCGTAAAATAACGCAAATTTTCCCTGGACCCTGCCCGTCGTCCCCCTGGCCTCAGCCTAGTTGCTCGCTGCGCTCACAAGGCTTGACCCTCCCCTCAAATATTAATATGGCTTCGCCCCTAGGGGGGGGGTTGAGGTTATGCTCGATATGATTATAACACCTTGTTCTTATATTCGAGCACTGTTATTATTATTATTGTTATTATTATTATTATTCATTTGTTCATACTATCCTGCAGCAAACATAATTTGGATGTTAATATTGAGCCCAGATAAGAACCCAGATTTGCAATCTGTAATTGAGCTGGAAGTTAATAGCCCATTGTGCTTTAATAATATCAAAATTATGCAATTCGTATTTTATTGATTGGAATAAAATTGTTCAAGATTGCTTTTATTTTCCCCTAGGCCTACATTTAACTTTCTACCTGCATAGTAAATTCCAGTATCATGTATAGGCCTACACAAAGCCTACCTATAAAACACTCACCACATGATTTGGTAAATCATTTATAAAAATTATAATAGTAAGGGGGCCCGGAATGTAACTTAGCTTCTAAACCATGCATAGGCCTACATAACAATATTATGATCAAGTGTGACTAATCCAACAACTTTTCTTTTATCAATAGCATCCAACCAATTATTTGAAACTTTATTGAGGTCCAAGTCCCGAAACTGGAGATTGACACACACCTCAGGCCTAGTATGGTTGGGGCGGAGGTAAGCCCAGAAATGGCTCTTTGAGACTGTAAAGTAGTGTTCTTTACTATTTCCCGACGGTAGGTCCAGGGTTTTCTTCCACGAGACCCCACGCTGTTGGCACCGACACTTGTGTTTCTCAATTTTCCAAATATAGAAATTATTTTAAAGAGTACGGTATGTCCAGGGCATTGTTCTTACCGCTTCTACTCAAGAGTGGACCCAGGCAAGCACCCGGGTTTAGAACTGAACTCAGAAGTTAGTATCGCCTATTCTGCCTTGATAATGACTCAATTCGTATTATATTTTGTGCGAATAATACAGCGTTTTGTGAAATTAATGGTAGAAAATATCCTTTCCGTGGTGTGTGTGTGTGCTGGTTTCCTGTGTGCTGCCATAGTAGACAGGAGGAAAGAAACAGACTGCGAATACTTGAATACTGTAATTTTTCTTTACAAAAAAAAACCAAACAAACAAACAAAAACGCGATGTTGCGTCAAAAGGACAACTTGGCATACAAACTTTATAAATTAGTGAATTGGTCCGGCTGCCACCAAATCAATCGGGGTGCTTCCTGTGTCTTGACAATTCTTACCACATTTCGAGTACCAGTATGTTGTGTGTGAAGTCTGGGAACTCCGTCGCATGACGGTCGTAGGCCCTACGATGAATCCAACTCCGCTCCCTGGTGGGAGCGCTAGACGACGCGACGCCGCCGTCTGCTGATTAGGCCTACTTTTGGTCATGGAAGTCTAAACGGAACGTCATTATAAACGGTCTGTGTGTACGAGCATCGTGAGGTTGCGTTCTCCATAAAATCGCATCCATTCACAACCGCCGGGCAGTGTGTGCTAGGCTTTAGCTCTAAAAACTTCCAAAATATTGCAGAGTTGAGAATGGGATGAATTAGGAAAGAAGCTGACAAGATTTGGTTTTTAAAATCATATGAAAACAGGTCAAAAAACTTTCAAATGGCCTATTTATTTCTTCAATTAGGCGTATTCTATCCCAATGTACGTGTGAATAAAAAAAAAATATATATAGTAACACTTATTATATAACACATTTTTTCATCATCAGATATCATAACAATACTTCTTGACCAAGGGCAAAATCGAGTGGTATTTACACTAAACAATTAAAAACCAAATCTATTTAACTTGTTAATAAAAAATCCATGCATTAAAAACACACAAAGAAAAGCATAAAATATACCTAGACAAATCACGAACAAAAAAGGAATAATTGAAAAAAAAAATACTATAAAATATGACCGAATTACTGATTAAATGACTTACTAATAACAATAAAGAAGACACAGAAAGTTGCGTGTTAAATTTCGATTTGTGCGTTCGATGTGTTAGGCTGTATATATTTATTTTAATTTAGCTGTAATTCCTCTCATTCGGGAATAGATTTCATCCCAGTCAATGTACATCCCCTGTAGGTGACGTGGGGTTTGACATCCTGGAGGAACTGTGAACGCTGAACGACCGTGCAGTACCCGAGTGTTATTAAGACAAGCCGCTTCACCTGTATGAAATGAGATAAGTTTTATAAAACAACAAATAATTGAGGATGCTCCTATTTTGTTTTCCTGACTGATAACCTATTTTATTTCATTTATTTGTCTCAAAATACAAACTAAATCAACTGTCAAGCGGATTACATACTCAGAATGCTCTGTTGTCCTGAAAAATATCGTTTGCGCAAGAGTATTGTATAGTTCAATTACCACTGGCATAACTCACCTTGTTGTAATGCAAAAGAAATTAAATTTTCTTTTTTTGTTAAGGCCGAGTTGAATATTTTGATGGCTCTGTAGATTGTCTTTATTTTATCAGGACCTACACTCATCCAAGCGCCACGGGTAGTGTTATTGAAAGCAATTTTTTGAATCTCACCCTCCTGATTTAATCTGCAAACAGTGAAATTGCAAAATAATAAATAACTAAAACGAACTCGATAAAAACAAACATTGGGCGAGACTTTTTGTACACCTTGTTTCACGAATTTATTTTTTATAATGTCTGAGGAGGGCGGAAAAAATAAAAATAATTTTTTTTTCATTTAGCAAATATTTTTGCCAAAAGCATTCAGACGGAGAAGAAAATACAAATGAAATTTTATTGGTGAATGTAAACAGTGTAGTAATGGTATGGTTAAATGCTTTAAATTTATATAATTAGGAAGAAATATATACATATCTTATTTTTGGAGATTTCAAGGCAGCGGCGGGCGTAATAAAAAAATTTTAAAAAAATAAATTAAAAAAAAATTTTCACAAATCCGGTATATTCGGTGGCGGCGGGTGCGCTAATAGGCCAAAATAAAACTTTATTTTTATTTGAAATCATCATTATTTTCGGGCGGCGGGTTCGCTAAAAAAAGGTATAATAAAGTCTCGCCTTGTCAGTAGCTAGCGTCTAGTAAAATGCTTGTCGGCAATTAAGGCCAAGAACCGAAAGCAATATATAACTCGACATATTATTGTTTAAATGAACAATTGAAAAGGTGTTTGAAAATATGCTATCTTATTAGCCGTTCCCGACTGTGTCTTGAAGCTCGGTTTCCATACAAATCGCAACACGCTATCGCCGATTTCTTTGGTGACGCTGATTGGTCAGTTGCATCAGGGAGCGTTCGGGGACAGTCAGTGTTATTTTCTCTATGGTCAGTGCAAAGATACTGTACTCGGTGCAGTGAGTGAAAACGCTGTAGTGACTGTGTAGCGATAATATGGAAACATTCCTACTGTTCAATGTCACATCCTAATAGCACTTGCAGTACCCGCTGCTATTAGGGGATCGCAAGCTCGGTGGTGTAGTGGTTAAGACATCAGGCTAGATGCCTGGAGATCGTGGGTTCGATTCCCACCCGAATCACTTGCGTTTTTTTTTCGGTAGTATTTGGGGACGTACAGACGTATAATAACACCTAATGTTAATCAATTAATCAAATCAATTAATCAATCTACAGGAGCGGGGAGGGGCACAACAGTTTCAGAATAGGTAAGTGAGTAGCACATGACATTGATTTGCATTGAATTTTTTAAAATTTAGTGGCAAAACGGGGAGGGGGAACGTTCCTCCCGTCCCCCTACTAGATCTGCCCCTATCTATTCATTCATTATGAACATATAAAATAGTATACCTTATTATTGGTTTCCAATCACACAAAACATAATCTGCTTTCGATGACTTGTGTAATCCATGGTTAACGAATGAGAGTGCTACAGTACTGAGAGTGTCAAATGTTTCTGGATCTTCTTTCTGTAAGTCATAGGCCACTTTAAATCCGTCTGCAAACTCGCTTATTCCACCATATTCACTCTTTTGGATGCAGTGTAAAATCTGGATCTAAATTGATGACAAATAACAACCTGACGAATATTCAATGTGTTTAATTTGTATTAGCTTCCAGTAAATATTAAACGGTGTTGGAATGAAGAGTGTCCATTCTATGTGATGTTATGTAAAGAAAATTGGCCATGTATTTTGTACCGTGCCTTTTTCAAGTGAATACAAGCGTTAATTCCGAAATAAACGAATTAAAGTGAACTAATGTAATGTAATGTATCGCTTTCACATGTGGGTATATGCAGATACCCAGCTGCACGATTAACAATAGCTTCTGCCTTATCCTAGTGCATCGGGTCTACTACCGGGACTGCAAAGAAAATGACACTGTGCTTGAGTAATTACTCGAAAGAGAAAGAACACTTACTCCAGGTTCTTGCTGATAATATGTTAGGTCGGTATGTAGGTGCAGCCGATATCCTGTGAATGCTAGATTTGTTGGTTCTGGATTTGACTTGACAACAAAATCATTACTGAAATTAGAACCAAATGATTTCAGAAGTTTATAGGCACGATGTCGGCAGGCAGCGCCTATAGAATGTATTATATTATGCATTTGATTTTTATAAATGCTAGACACAAATCATTTGCCATCTTTAGTGAAGCGGGATGGAATACTAACACTAGCATTGGGGGAAAGTGAATTACGGTGTAATACGGTGTGAGTTGTGATAATTTCTCCTTAGAAGAAACTCAACTCACTCACACCGTATTCCACGCAAGTTACCGAAAGCCTTGACAAATTACACAACCGGAAACTCAATCAACTCTTTGACAAGAAAGCCAAAAAGATCGTTAATCTTGCCGGCAAGGATGATCTCCTGAAACCTCTGTGCCACAACCAAAGATCTACCCTCCTTAACCATTTCCCAAGGAGCGTCCGAGGACAACAAGAAGGTAAAACAAACAACTTTGTTAATCTTTCTGATCACAAGCCGACTGAAGGAGAACGATCTTAATTGCTTAACAAGGGTCTGTCATTCTGTCCATCGACGAAACCAGATCCTGTCAATCTTTGTTCGGACCTTCACCAATTGACCCGGAAAATCTGTCGCATAGAACATTTTAACAACAATGACAAAAGTACAAACGACTACGTCAATCCTCAACCATACAAAAGCCCGCCAGTCTCACCCGCCAATGGACGCCTACCGTGAGTAAGAACCCATATATCGAGTCATTTGTGAACACGGCTAAAAGCCATTTCAATGCCTTCATCAATAAAAACACGGGAGAGACAACCAAAGACAACTTGACTAAAACTGAACGAATAGCAATTAAGGAACTCAACAAAAATAAAAACATCAAGCAAGCAGATAAAGGCGGCGCAACCACTATAATTAACACTTCCGACTACGTAGCAGAGGCAGAAACTCAACTTTCGAACAATGAATTTTATAAGCTACTTGATGCTGATCCCACTGTACGTTATTGTAATGAACTGACTTCTCTTTGTACTGAGTTATCTGCTAACACTAGTGATTTAGTTAAGGACCTTATTCCCCTCAACCCCCGCCCTAGCACTTTCTACACCATCCCGAAACTCCACAAACTCCTCAAGCTTCTAGGCCTATCTGATAAACTTAATTCACTTTCCCCCAATGCTAGTGTTAGTATTCCATCCGAACAGGTTAAACTGTTCAACCTAGTCAGGACACACAAAATTACCCCTCCCGGTAGACCAATTGTATCGGCTATTACACTCACCGAACATTTATCAGGATACATTGACTCACTTTTACAGCCTCTCATACCTTCAATTCCTAGCTTCGTCAAGGACACTACACACTTTCTGAACATTCTCGAAAATATCCCCATCCTTCCTAACAATTCATTGTTGGTCACTTTGGACGTATCCTCTTTGTATAGCAATATCCCCCATGGGCCCTCCAAGCCCTTGCTACATTTTTACCCCAGCACTCGTTTTCACATGAACACATTAATGACATAATCTCCATAACTAACTTTATCCTGACGCACAATAATTTCACTTTCAATACTAAACACTACCTCCAAATTAAGGGCACTGCAATGGGAACCAAAATGGCTCCGAATTATGCCAATATTTTTATGTCCATTCTTGAATCCAAACTCATTGCTTCATTCCCATTTAAACCTCTGTTCTACCGACGTTACATTGGCGACATTTTCATAATTTGGCCACACGGAGAATGTAACCTTAAGACATTTATGGATCATGTGAACAACTTTCACCCTCATATTAAGTTTACATCTGAATATTCTCATACATCATACCTTTCCTGAATGTAGCAGTTATCCATCAATAACAATCGTATCTCCACATCTTTGCACTCTAAATCCACAGACAGTCACGCATACTTAAACTTTCACAGCTCACATCCATTAGGTCTGAAAAAGTTTATAATATTCAGCCAATGCCTCCGAATCAAACGGATATGTTCAGACATTAATGATTACAATTTCCATGTTAACATTAACCTAGCAGGATTTTTTCTCAGTCGTGGCTATCCTCTTAACCTCATTAAATCCCAAATTACTAAGGCAGCAAGACGTTCACGGCAAGACCTCTTATCTCCTAAAATCCGCCCCACATGCAATCGCATTCCCCTCATCCTTGATTTTCACCCCTCCATCACGTCCTTATCTAGAACTATCAGAAATGACTTCACCCCACTTCAACGCAATGAATCCACCCGACTCCTATTTGACCAACCGCCGTTACTCGCAAGCCGTCAACCCCCCTAACCTCAAAATGATCCTCACATCCTCACGCTTGTAACCACCTAAAAGAGGCAACTCTAAATGCAACAAACCACGATGCATGATCTGCAAACTACTCATCACTGACACACAAATTAAACTACCCCACTCCTCTCATACCATTCATCCTCCTGCCCTGACTTGCGATTCTTCTAATGTCATATACCTTCTCTCTTGTGTCAAACGTAACCAAGGGACCTAATCGGGGAAACCGGCGGTAAATTTAAATTAAGATTTAACTATCACAAACAAAGCATCCGCAAAGGTAACACAGACGGCTTTCCTGTGGCCGAACATTTCAACTCTCCTGACCACAACATCAACGACATTCGCTGTGCACTCATTGCTTGCAATTTCAAATCACTCAAAGAACGACGTCAATCTGAACTGAAACTCATAATCAAATATAAAAACACACATTTTTGGTCTTAATAAAGACCTGGGTATCATTAGTGACTACACCTTCCCCCATGCTGATTCTGCTAATTAATTATGCTTCATCTTAGTACCTTTATTCACTTATATTTATTCACACATGTATCTCATGTTTATATACATATAGTTCATTTCTATACATATATATATTTTTATATATTTTCATTTGATAATTATATCTATGCTTTTTGTACCCTGTTATCATAATACATTTTTATATTTCATATCTTATAGACGGGATTATGTTCACTCAACTTGTATACACCGATATCCATTTTATTTTTGTTAATTTAAGACTTTATCTCATCCATATATTGCTACTAGTTTTACTATTACATATTATTATATTATCATTACTATCGTTACTATTGTAATTATTATCATGTCCTCTATATCATTACATTATATTATAATGTATACACTTTCTTGATGATGACATAATTAATGTCGAAATATTGAATCCCAACACGATGGTGTGTATTTCAATACTTGGAGTATGTATTATACTTTCTTATGTATACACTTATTCTTTAATTATGTTCATTTTGATCTATAATGAATCTTTCATCATTACAGAGACCAATCGCCTATTAGATATTATTGTATTGTATTGTTCCAACTTTCTCATAATGTTAATCAGTCATGCTGAAGAGGACCTGAGGTCAGGTCGAAATATTCATGTTTTATTAAAATAGTGTTCTAAAGTCTACTCCGTTTCCTGTTTTTCTTTCT
>NW_022709509.1:64753-66510 GCF_011630105.1 Anneissia japonica | reverse complement strand
ATATACATATAAATGTTGAAGTGACCAACTGGGTCATTATTACACTGTTTGGGAATTTAAATCTGATTAAAGCAGCTGATCGTTCACATTCCTTTTCGCATGCATAGTTGAACGGCACTAGTTCTTTATAGGCGGATCCAAGGGGGACCCAGCAGGCCCAGGCCCCTCTAAATTTGCCAAATTAAAAAAAAAGAAAAAAGAAAATTTGACTAAAATGTTTAGTCTAGGAGTGCCATTTCCGGCCATCTAGAGGTGCCATAATCATAAATGTTCTTACCTCAGCCCAATCATGGTGGGGCTGAGGAATATAGACCCTCCACCTGTGAATGCCCCTCTCCAGGTACCCTCTATTTCAAATTACTGGATCCGCCACTGGATCTTGGTGTACCGCAAGTAAGACAGATCATTATGAATCACTCTCATCTGTTTATCACTTTCATATTCATATATGTATTATATGTATACACAATATATATAAAGGGAGATAAATTCCTGTACTGTATACACAAATTATAAAAGGATATATAATTGGAGAAAAACTGTCATTTATTATTGATGACTACCGTACTCAAATGCTCAAAAAAACCAAAACGGCTATAACTTTCAATCCAATTCAGTCAGTGATACAAATTCGGAAATGTTGCCCCCCCCCCCACCCACCACCCAAAAAAGTGAATAACTGCTATATGTACCAGCTGAGTAAATTTACATTGTACAAATTGAGCAGAAAGCTACATGCGGGAGGTGATAACGCTGTTTCAGTTTTTAAAGGTAAATGGTACTTCTACCTGGCATAACTGGAGCATCTTTGTAATTACTTTTTTCCCACCAAATGGAGAGTTTATGGGAAACAGCAACAGCATCGTTCATGTGAATTGCTGTGATAAAACTTAATTGTTCGTTAGTTTTTGATTTTGGAGTCATCATTGGAGATCTTCCTTGGCAGCTGATGCTCTTAATCTTCAAACCAGGGACCTCCCCTCATTTATGTTGTTTGCTGATTTGCTCCATGGCTCTTCACATTCTCAATTTGGTGGGGATTCTGCACTAAGTCTGTTGAGATTAACCCAAGTCTTTTTCCAAGTTTACAACCTCTTGAGTTTTACGCAGCAAAAATCAGTGTTTTGCACAAAATTTTCAAAAAAATTATTCATCTGTAGCGGCTTTAAAATATTTTGTATAGCACCGCATCTTCAAGAGTAGGAATTGTGGGTCAAAATGTCAATTTAAGAAACATACATTGATATCAGCTGCAAAATTCAATTAATTGAACTTATTTTCTAAATTGAACGCAAGGTCTGAGTTTTTTAATTAGAATTCCGCAGCATCACTTTTGTCAGACTGCTAGTGTTTATCTGCAGAGAATGTAAATCTCGTAGAAGTGATTTGAATGAATGGATTTGTGTATCAAAGTTTCCATGGCACCATCCCACATAGGGAGGATCCAGACTTTTTTAAACGAGGAAGCAACAATTTCATATAGGCCTAAATGATGATTATTATTATTATTTATTATTTATTATTATTATTATTATTATTATTATCATTATTAATATTATTATTATTATTATTATTATTATTATTATTATTATTATTATTATTATACAGATAGGCCTATATGTCTAGTAATGACATGATTGATGTACAGTACATGCTGTTACACTTAGTATTTGTATGCGATTTTGTAATTTCACTGTTAACACACAAAAAAAAGATGACAATGGCAAAACAGGGGGAACGTTCCCCTCCCTAAATCT
>NW_022709509.1:1578-61101 GCF_011630105.1 Anneissia japonica | reverse complement strand
TGCCCACCCCCCCCCCCCCTCCACCCAAAAAAAGTGAATAATTGCTATATGTACCAGCTGACTAAATTTACATTGTACAAATTATGCAGATAACTACACGCTGTTTCAGTTTTTAAAGGTAAATGGTACTTCTACCTGGCATCACTGGAGCATCTTTGTAATTACTTTTTTCCCACCAAATGGAGAGATTTATGGGAAACAGCAGCATCGTTCATGTGAATTGTGATAAAACTCAATTGTTCGTTAGTTTGATTTTGGAGTCATCTTTGGAGATTTTCCTTGGCAGCTGATGCTCTTAATCTTCAAACCAGGGACCTCCTCTCATTTATGTTGTTTGCTGATTTGCTCCATGGCTCTTCACATTCTCAATTTGGTGGGGATTCTGCACCAAGTCTGTTGAGATTAACCCAAGTCTTTTTTCCAAGTTTACAACCTCTTGAGTTTTACTCAGTTAAAATCAGTGTTTTGCACAAAATTTTCAACAAATTATTCATCTGTAGCGGCTTTAAAATATTTTGTATAGCACCGCATCTTCAAGAGTAGGATTTGTGGGTAAAAATGTCAATTTAAGAAACATACATTGGTATCAGCTGCAAAATGCATTTAATTGAACTTATTTTCTAAATTGAACGCAAGGTCTGAGTTTTTTAATTAGAATTCCGCAGCATCACTTTTGTCAGACTGCTAGTGTTTATCTGCAGAGAATGTAAATCTCGTAGAAGTGATTTGAATGAATGGATTCGTGTATCAAAGTTTTCATGGCACCATCCCACAGAGGGAGGATCCAGACTTTTTTAAACGAGGGAGCAACAATCCCATATAGGCCTAAATGATTATTATTATTATTATTATTATTATTATTATACAGATAAGCCTATATGTCTAGTAATGACATGATTGATGTACAGTACATGCTGTTACACTTGGTATTTGTATGCGATTTTGTATTTTTACTGTTAACACACAAAAAAGATGTGGCAAAACAGGGGGAACGTTCACCTCCCTAAATCTGCCCCTGTCCAACATTGTGGAAACCGAGGAACAAAATTTTGTGGATATTTTTTCAGTTTCAGTTTCAGTTTATTTGTTTCACACAATGAACATAATAAATGAACAAGATATAAGAACCTATTATAATAATTCAACTGTTTTGATTCATTAACTTTAAAAGATAACAATAATATGATCAAGATAGAATTTCATAGTATGGATAACACTATAAATTTAAATACTGTTTAATGGATACAGTGAATATTCATTGTGTGTGGAGGAAACAATAAGCCAGAAAGGCTTTAAGTCTGATTCTCCAAAAAGAAACATATACTGAATTAGTAAATGGCTAGTGATAAAAAAAATAAATAAATAATAAGGAAACAAACAGGAAAAAAATAAAATAAATAAAGTAGATAATAAAGGTAGAAAAAAATGCTTCTGGGTGTAACAAATAAAAATTAAGTAATAATCAGGAAGAAAAGAATAAAATGAAATAAATGTAGTAATTTTGAGACATTTGGGAGATCATTAACGTAAATTAAAAAAAGCAGAGGACCTAAAATAGAACCCTGTGGTACTCCACAGGTTATAGGTAATAAGTTAGAATCAAATGAATTAATAGAGGTAAATTGTTGTCTGTCTGTAAGATAATCTTTTATTAATTGTAATGGAAGGCCTCTGACACCATAATTAAATAATTTTGAGAGTAAAATATCATGATCTATGGTGTCAAAGGCCTTAGATAAATCCAAGAAAATACCGATTGTGTGATGTTTTTTTGCAAGTAAAGAGGTTAATTTTTCGTACATGTGGAGCACTGCAAGATCTGTACCATGTGCTTTCCTGAATCCGTATTGATTTGTGTGTAAAATTTGATACTTAGAAAAAAATGCTAATAATCTGTTATAAATTAATTTTTCGAGAATTTTTGAAAAACAAGGGAGTAGTGCTATGGGTCTATAATTGGTGAATTGGTGGGGATCATTATTTTATATATGGCAACTAGATGACCTGAAATGGCACTCACAGTCTTAGGCCTAAATTTGAATATACCTTTCCTCTTTTATCTCTATTTTTTAATTTTCAAAGAAGTTTTGGGAGGGGGCCTGGCCCGGGACGGGGTGGTGGGTGGGGGGAATTAAGGGGGAAGGTTAAGTGTCAGTGATTAAGTTAGGGAGATTCAGATGGCAAAATATACTTGAGAAAAAAAATTTTTTCAAAAGAATATCCAGTGGAGATGTATGGGGGAGCAAGATTTCTGGGAGGGGGTATTTTTTGTGCTCTTATTTTCTTCCCAATGCATCATTGATCCCATTATATGATATCAGATAAAATAATATGACTATTGTATGATATATAAATGAATAACGATGATCGAATTGCAATTTTGTTTGTTAAAAACTAATTTTCGGCAGCGGCCATTTTGAAATTCAAAATGGAGGCCCTAGAAGTGAATAAAAAAACTGGCACCCATTTTTTCTTAATCAGTGAATTTTTTAGATATGTTTAGACATGTTTCCCAAGAATCTACCCAAAAAATTGACAAAGTTAAAAAATATGACATAAGACAACAGACTATTAGGGACATCTTAACTTTTTTGACTTCAAAAATTTGCTAAGCTGAGATTGGTAAATCCCGAGTGCAGCGTGCTTGTTAGACACGCGTGTCTTACAGGCCCTGTTCTGATCGGTCAATTGCAGGGCAGGGGTGGCACAAGCGGGTTAGGGGAAGGGTCTCCGTTCCCCATGGGGTGGGGAAAAAAACACAATTTGCTGGGGAGAAAAAAGTGTATTTTCTACATATTAGTAAAATCTAAATCGATTAAATAATTGAAACCCCTAAACTGTCTTGGGGGCTTCGCCTCCCCGGAACACTTTCGAGAGATTTTGAGCTACGTCGCCACGCCCCTCCCCCAACTTGGAGAGAAGACATCTCTCTTCCACTCCCTCTTCCCTTGGGCAAATTCTGGCGCCACCCCTATTGCAGGGTCACGAGTTGAAAGTCAATTCCTGTAGATCTGCATTGGTGGATCCAAAAATTCTAAATAAAGGAGGAGGGGGCCACTTGAGCCACACCATTTTTGGGACTGACTTAAGAAAATTTATGATTGTGGCACCTCCAGGTGGCCGGAAATGATACTCCCATTATATATATATTTTGTCTTTCGTAGGAGTCACCCACCTTTATTGTCACTCTTTTTTTTCACTATGTTTATTCAATTCTTTCATCGTTGATCTATATTACATTTCAAATAACATAAAGGTAACTAATATATACATGTACAGTACTTTGTCGAAATCAAAGCCTTATTTACAAAATATGTTTTTCCATGGTAAATTTTAAACAAAAAGAAAAAGAAAATAAAAAGAAGTGGAAATGCATTAAATTGTATAATAATTGAGTAGATCCAAATATAATCGATTTGTGAAACTTTTTTTTTTTGGTAATTCACAGTCAGTGTAAATGTTTTTATATATTTTAATTAATTGTTTTTATTTTAAGATTAAAATCCACTATGCACTGTATTTTTCCACATCTTTTCATCTTTGTACGATACCCAAATCATCTCTGATTCAGGCCTTACCTGTACTTTCTCTTTCAAATTAATTTCCCTTTTTTGTGTATCATTAATACTACTTTTTACATTCACAATTAAACTTAAAAATGGATATCTTAATAAATCTATAATGTTATGAGAGTTTAAAAATCTTAATATAAATTTTGATAGAAATAATAATAATTTTGTATCCAAATTTTGTTATAATTTACAATTCGTAATACAATATTATAGTATTTTCTTATATTTATGAGTTTGTTTTTACAGTTTTGATGTATATCAGTACAGAAATTCCTAACTGTCAATCAGCAAATTATGTATTCTTTTCTATTTCATTTTACCTATAACGTTGTCGATATATAAGTCACCTTTAATTCTGAACATAATGTGATGTTTAAAGGCATTACATAGATCAGTAGATCTTGATTGTTTTAATTCACACAGAATTTTTTTCTTTGTAAATGGTAAAAGCTGCAGCAGTGTAAATATAATCTACAATTACATTTTCTGTTCCAAGAACATGTTGCTTAAACGATATATCTTCTTGCCCAATACCTGTTAATGTATTCATCCAAAAGAGTTAGATAAACTTACAATTGAAAAGCACGTGGTTTTCATCTTCAACATTTTCTTTACACTTATAACATTTTTCAATATCTTTTAGGAATTCCATATATGTAATCTTTTGTTAGTAGGCAAAATCCTGTGTAAGAGCTTGTAAAAACTGGGCGAAGTTTTTGTCCTTCATTTTACATATTTTTTCCAATCAATATTATCATCAATGAAATAATCTTCCCATTGTGTTTGTATTGTTGGTGTAACAAAAACGTTTACTAAACATGCATACACATTTTCTTGTTTTAATATGTTCGAATTTTTTGTTGTTATTTATGTTACCTTCATAGTTCTGTGTTTTTGATTATATATTTCCATTGGTCTGGTATTGCCTTCATTATGCAAAGATATTCATTTTGCCAATTTAATTTGCGCCGTAATTTTAATAATAATTCGTCGGAACGTTTAGATGTATTGTTATTTACAAGATCCTAACGGACACTATATCACATATATAATCCAATGTTTGTATAACAATGACTTCTTATTTAGTTGGATTAAGTGATTACCCCACAATTGCATTTCCTCACAGGTTTGAATATCCTTTTGATTTATTTAGTTATATTTAATACAACCTTGCAATAAATTTTTATAAAACATTGACATATCATACTCAAAATTAATATTGTCTCACGCCATGTTAAAAATAACCTTTTTTGCCCATTATAATATCTTGATACAGTTTCTGTTTGGGAGGGGAAAGGACCGGCCTCTTCTTGTAAATCCGACACTGATCTGATTAATGAGCTTTCTTATCACATTTAATTATATTTTGCTGCAGATTGTGAGACAATTGATAAATAAAGCAGTGAAATATTATTAATTTCCGAAAGATTGGTTATTTTCCCAAACACAACAGGGTTTGCAGCAATGGGCAAGAAAATTAAAAACGTGAATACATCCATTGAAAAGGTAATGACGTAACGTTGGAGGACAGGGGACCAGATCTGTCGGTCTGGGAGGGGAGCAGTAGTGGTGGCTTCAGCAATTTTCCGACAGAGGATCCAATGAGGAAGAAAATTTCTCCCTCCAGAAAACCTGCTGCCTCCACAATGATTATACGTTTGTCTTATATCAGGGACGGGGGGAGTGGAGTAGGTGCGAAAGGCGACCGAAAGTGAAGCCAATCGAGGTAACACTACCCGCCAGGGGTCCGGGGGCATGGCCCACGAAAATTTGGTGTTCTAGAACCACTGAGGCGCTTTGGACGATCAATTTTCGTCTTTTTATTTTCTTCTTCCTTTTCTTTCTTTCTTTTTTTTTCTTTGCTTGCTTGCTTCCCAAAAAGCTCACCCCCTAAATCCGCCCCTGTATATTTCACTCGTAGATTCTGGTGGTGTATTTTATGAATTCTTTGAAAAAATGTCATTTATGCTCGGCTGGAACATCAAACAAGCCAAATAACTGCAGGCTGAGATGTCTTTCAGAAAACGAAGAGGTGAATATATTTGGTAACAGGTTTATTCAGAGGTAATTTATTTACTAAGCTGTCTGCCAAGTAGAAAAAGGTGTAAAAACAATGATATTTATTTCTTAATATTCAGTATTTTTTATCTAATATAATACATTTTGTAATTTTAAAATTATGTATGGATTTATTCTGAAATACAATTGAGCAATCAAATAGGTTGGCCAAGAAATAGTGTCAAAGAAGATGAAACTAAGTCGCAAATAATTATTATTATGATTACTATGAGCGTTATTATTTTTTTCAGTATATTAATTTTATATTTATTATTATTACTAATATTATTAATCAAAAGACATTTAACTATATAACTATAACACAAAATGTATTGACAAAAGACATCGAAGTTTTGGGTCCATCATGAAACCATTTTCGAGATCAAATGATTTTAAAAACTTAAAGGAAACACCAATGAGGTGCCGGGAAGTAATAAACACATCAACACTCTGTAAAGCTACGTGGTTTATTATTATCAGCTTCTCTGACTTTCCTATATACGCTACTATGGAATTGTGGATTCAGGCGATGATGTGGATTTTTCTGGAGTGTCTACCAAACTTATAACAACCTACTAATCAGAACGTTGTATTTAATTGTTAGTATTTTAGTTTCGACGAGGAGATGTACGTCTGTGTCTTAAACTGACTGATCAAGTCATCTTTGTTCAATTGAAACTCTTTTGCGAGAGGGCGCTTTTCATCGAAGATTTTTTTCGATTTTTACGATTTTTTATTCATTTATTTATTTTTTTGGTGTGTTTTTATACTAATTTCTATTTTGTTATTCATTTGTATATACTCTCTATTAGTGTGTACTGTACACAATGCTTGATATTGAATTGTTGAAAAAAAATAGTAATTTTACATTTATGTTTATAAGTGTACATATGCCTGTGTGCAAATTGATTTATATAAGGATATATCTGCTCTATAGATTATAACCATTATGATCATCTTTACAAATACTCTAATTATAAATGTATTTAAAATAGCTTTTGCATATGTAAGCATTGTATAAATACGAAAAACAACGAAAAACGGAGAATAAATGTGGGTTGCACTCACCAAAGGAAAAAAGAACTTTTCGATATGGGAATCTTCCGTTCATATGCTAGTTGTAATTTACTTAAAATAATTTTAAATATTAATTTGTAAACAAAATAATTTTATATTGATTTTTGTTCCTTTTTTCAACCTTGTAAATATAACATCTTGTTATTATCAAATGATTTTTCAGACGCTTAGTTATATAATTTTTACCTGACTATTCAGCCAGTTAATCTTGGCATCAGAAAGCCACTCTGATTTCTTACGATTTTGGCATATTGATTTTACAAAAGTTGTTGTTTACTAGAGTAAATAAATAATAGTTAAACAAAGAACTTAGAATAAAGAAGCATGCATTTCCGAGAACTATGAAGCATTTTTCTTCTAAAGATCCCTCTATATCACATGATTACCCATGCAAAGAATAATAACAATAAAAGCTTTGGTCCCATGTGATACCTATACGGATGATATTTACGGTAACATAACAATATCATTGGATATTGATTATACATTGCGTTCAGTGACGTGAATCAAATTCAATAATATTCCAGCTATGTTTGTTCTTTGCCTCTATTGCAAAAAATATATATCAGTAGGCACTGATAGGTTTGTGTTCATTCGTTATCCTGTGTACAATTCATAGGTAGCTGTAGTCACTATGGAAGAGAGCACCAAAACGATGGATGGATTCCTTGGTTCAGTCATTGAAGTGTATACTTTTCAACGTCTACCACAATTAGCTTATACTCAAGTTGACCAACAAATATCTGAAGTTACTAGATTTAAGGAGGAAACCGACCACGATTATTTGGTGGGAAGTTGTGGTGAAGGAATGAGCAGCCACAGTGATCTAGACATTATGATAGTGATGTCAACATTTCCAGTTGTTTTGTGGCCATCTCAAACAAATAAAGAACACAAAAACGGGAATTTTTTAATTGCTGAGCAGATTCCAGAGGAACCAGCGTATATGAAGCTTAGGGTAGCTGACAGATCGTGTATACATGAGAAATACAGAAGTACAATTAATAAGAATGGGTATTTTCAGTCCACCAGTTTCATTACAAGTGTTAAGTGTAGCAATAGTGGATATGTTAACGATATTCCAGATCCAGAGGGTCTTAGGCCTAATTTCAAGATACAAGGTCCCGCAATACAAGGTGCAATAAAGTTGATTCCGTGTTTAGATAATGTTTATTGCTTGAAATGTCAATCATGGCCGTCTTCTATCAGTTATAAATATTTTAACAGAAACAGACAGAACAAGTGGCCACCACAGAGGTTGTTAGACAAGATCTCACATTTAGACTGTCATGTAGTCCCCGTTGGACATCCCAGTAGCGCTTCAAAAGAGATTGAATGGAGATTGTCATTTTCCTTAGCTGAGAAAGAACTACTTCAGAGAATGAGTAAGCCGTTCTTTAACTGTATGTATGCTTTGAAATCAGTAAAACAAAAGTACATCGTATACAGTGAATCTGACAAACCAACGCCATTCTGCTCGTATTTTATAAAGACCGCTTGTTTTTGGATGTGTGAGACTTTACCAGAAAAGGATTACAGCATCATGACTTTAATTAGAAGAGTATTGGATTGGCTTATTGATAGTTACAAAAACAGAAACCTACCTCATTATTTCATTTTGGAGCAAAATTTGATTGGACATCTATCAGTGGAACGTTGTGATGACGTAATAGCCAAATTGACAGCAGTTAAGAAAAATATATGGACTATGGTATTGACAAGTGTTGACAAATATCGCATTATAAATCAAGTGGAAGACCGCGATAGTAACCTTAGGATTCCGAGAGTCAGCGGAGATGACGACTATAAAACTGTGGTGTCCATTCTTTTGAATGACCCAAAGACAACAGAATCTCTTGAACAGTATTTTTCTAATAGACGTCGTGGTGATTCTTTTTTAGTGCAAGGTGAATGGGCAGGAAAGCGTTTTCGTAACACATTTATTCACCTTGACTTGCTAATAAAACAGAGAGCTTTCTCAGAAATGCTTAGATGTCCAGAAGAAATCATAATTCCTATTGTAGACAACATTAACGAGATAGTGCCGGAGGGATATGGAGACATTTTCAAAACGCGTTTGTATAGACTTCTGGGTGATATGTACACTTATCTATTGATTTACTTACGAAAAATTGATTATCATGATTATCCAGCTATCTATCAGAATAAACCCTTACACTACTATACATTAGGTGCTGAAATGATGTACCTAGACGAATGGTCGGACAGATGCATAGGTGGTCGAGCCCATAAAGTACAATATCATTATTTAATGGGTAATTATAAAACATTGAAAGAGACTGTAGACTGGAAATCCGAATTGAGTAAACTTAAAGAAAATGACATTTTTATGAACACAATCTGTAAAATAAACATACATATAGATTCAATCATAGTAAAAAGTGCGTGGAGTATTGATGAAAATCTGCAGCAATGTCTTAAACGTACTTCTGGAGCAGTAGCAGTGCATCCAATCGTATTTATCTTTGTAATGGCCAAATTGCATCTTAGAGAGGGAGAACTAGAGAAGGCCTCCGCGATTGTGCAAGAAATGAACGGTTGCTTTAAGATTATTAGGCACCTCGCATTACGTAATACTACAACGTCAATGACCGAATTGATAGAAATTGAAATACTAGAGTTAAGAAGAATGTTATACTGTCCGAATGTATTAACACCACTTGAGAGACCTGCCCTTGTTCATGCCTTATATTCACCGACACAGTGACTGCGAATATGAATATTAAGCCTACATCTCTGTAAAGCAATATTGGAGGTCACTATGATTGTTTGTGAATGGTTTAGAGCTAACAGATTGTCATTGAATTACAAAATGTAAACCCTTAATTTACATCAACACTATACCCAATTTTTAACATGTTCAACAAAAGAAGAACACTAAAATGAGGCTAAATTCACTTTGATCATAATCATATGTGGTTAATTGACACGAAATGATCCAAATGCTGGATTCATGAACTCTACACTCATTATTCAAGAAGTACTTTTATATCATATAAGCATGCTAGTATAATCAGTAGTGTAGTCAAGAGGGGAGGATTCAGTGGCGTCGCCAAGAGGGGCCAGGCCCCCCAGATTTTGGCCTGTCCCCCACTGCCCCCCTGAGGTGGCTAATGAGGTTCATTGACATTTTTACATGTTGATGATTGCTCGAATTTAGCTCAACCAGTTCGTAGTTTTCACTTGCAGAACTATGGGCGACTTCCATTAAACCGAGAAATGTTCGCTTCGCTGTTGTTCTTCTAAAATCATTCAAAATGGATTTTTAATTTATATTATGTAGTTTTAGTTTACAGTACAGGGTAAGGCCTATACATTTTGGCAATCACAGGCATTTATACAAATTCACAGTATTCTCTACTTGTTGCAACAACGGTTATTTATGTTTCTAAAATTTAATTATAATTCGTATGAAGCTACAAAATACAAAAGTTTCATCATGGTTTATAATGAATAACTGCTATCAAACAATATGATGTTCATTTTGATTCTTTAATTCCATAAAATTTCGCTAAATTTATACATTATCATTTGAGAGCAAACGGGCTGAGTTCACATAATATAACCATTTATATAGCCATATTGTAAAATTGTTTGGATCCTCACCGGGGGGGGGGGGGGAGGGGGGGGGGGGGGGGGGTTCGTGGCTCCCTGACCCCAGCATTTGGTTCAACATAATATCACGGACCCTCACTGCACCCCCCCCCACCACAGAAATATTCTGGCTACTCCACTGAGTATAGTAATTAAAACATAAAATAAGGTAAATTTGTCCGTCACAATTCAGACAAGTACGTCTGTCACTACATAATTGCACGTCCGTCACAGTAATTTTATTATTTTTCTATTTTCATAGAGAAAATTAATACATTCAAGTTTAATTTATATTCTGCTAAAAAGCTCAAACATTAGTGTAAAATATATGGGAAGATTTTGGGTTTTTTTTAAATATTTTGAGTGCAGTTGAATCCTTCTAATCCCAGGGTACTGGGTTCAATTCCTATCACAGCAGGACTTTGCCTCATGACTTTACACAAACTATACTCCCTAAGTCTCATAAAGCTAACGATTCTTGATTCTATTTCTTCTGTTTACTAACTGTGTTTCAATATTGATCGGAACGCAATAAAACATGAAACCCGACAATTCTTACACAATGGCAGCTGTTGCTAGGTAATAATGATAATGTGGGTAAACAAAACATACATTGGCGATCGATCGTTGTTATGCACGATAAATGAATAGACGACCAACCAAAATAGCTTGATTAGCTATACAACGACGAATGCAGTTAAAATTCACAGTAATAATAATGTATATGAAAATACATAGAGATACAGTACATGGTCATTCTCTGCAATGTAAATTAACAAATAAAAATGTTTGTGTGGCTATGATACAGTAGAGATAACTCTAAATCTTTTTGCTGTAATGCTGTAAATATATTAATACAGTTCGCCCTTCAATTCAAGACCAATTCGGGACCTGAACATTTAAAGTGGCCTCGGCATTCATTCGGTGTCCAATTAGAGGGTTACCTTTGTGTAAAAGGATTATACACATCTAGATGTGTATAAGAGACAGTATATATATATAGTGGCCTTGTTTTTAAAAAATGTATTTATCGCTAAATAATAATAATAATAATCATAATAATCATAATAATGATGAAAATGGTAATAATGATGATGATGATGATAATAATAATGATAATGATAATGATAATAATAATAAATAATAATAATAATAATATATAGCGATTTTTGCCTATATAAGCCTTTGAAACCCGTATATTGTGAAAATTTGAAACTCTGTTGCGAGAGGGCGCTTTTCATCGGAGTTATTCCAAGTTTTAAGGTTTATTTATTTATTTGTGTGTGTTTGTGTTTAAAGTTCAATTTTGTTACTTATTTGGATTTTACTCTATTAGAGTGTACTGTACACAATGTTTGATAGTGAATTGTTGAAAAAAATATAGTAATTTTTATTCATTTTTATAAGTGTACATTTGCCTATGTGCAAATTGATTTATATAAAGATAATATATATCTGCTGTATAGATTGTAATCATTGTGATCATCTTTATCAATACTGTAATTATAAATCTATTTGAAATAGCTTTTGCATATGTAAGCATTGTATAAATACGAAAAACAACGGGAAAAAGGGAGAATAAAGGTGGGTGCACTCACGAAAGGAAAAAAAAATACACTTTCCGATATGGGAACCATACGTTGATATGCGAGTTGAAATTTACTTAACATTTAAATTTTAAATACTAATTTATAAAACAAAATAATTTATATTGACATATTGTTCCTTTTTTCAACCTTGTAAGTATAACATCTTTTTAATGCTTTTTCAGACGCTTAGTTATATACTAGAATGCAATTTTTACCTGACTGTTTAGCAAGGTATAATCTTGGCATCAGAAAACCACTCTGTGATTTCTTACGCTTTTGGTGTATTGTTTTTACAAAAGTTGTTGTTTACTAGAATAAATAAATAATATTTAAACAAAGAACTGAGAATGGAGAAGCGTTCATTTCCGGGGACCTATGAAGCAATTTTCTTCTAAAGATCCCTCTATATCACATGATTACCCATGCAAAAAAATAATAACAATAAAAGCTTTGGTCTCATGTGATACCTATTACGGATGTTATTTGCGGTAACATAACAATACTGTTGGATTGATTATACACTGTGTTCAGTGACGTGAATCAAATTGTATAAATACTTCAGGCATGTTTGTTCTTTCCTCTGTATTGCAGTAGGTGCACTGATAGGTTTGTATTCGTTTGTTATCCTGTGTACAATATTATTAGACACCTGTTTAGTCACCATGGAAGAGAACACCATAACGATGGACGAATTCCTTAGTTCAGTCATTGGAATATTTACAAGTGAACGCCTACCTCAAATAGCTTATACCCAAGTTGACCAACACATAAGTAAAGTTACTAGATATAAGGAGCAAACGCAACACAATTATATGGTGGGAAGTTCTGCTGAAGGAATGAACAACAACAGTGATATTGACGTTATGGTGGTGATGTCAATATTCCCAGTTGTTTTGTGGCCATCTCAAACAAAAGGAGAAAATAAAAACGGGAATTTTGTATTTGCTGAGCAGAATCCAGTGGAACCAGCGTATCTGAAGCTCAGGGTAGTTGACCAATCGTGTACACATGAGAAATACAGAAGTACAATTGATAAGAATGGGTATTTTCAGTCCACCAGTTTCATTACAAGTGTTAAGTGTAGCAATAGTGGATATATTAGCGATAGCCCAAATCCAGAGGGTCTTAGGCCTAATTTCAAGATACAAGGTCCCTCGATACAAGGTGCAGTAAAGTTGATGAAGAGTTTAGATAATGTCTATTGCTTGAAATGTCAATCATGGCCGTCGTCTATCAGTTGTGAATATTTCAATAGAGAGAGACAGAACAAGTGGCCACCACAGAAGTTGTTAGATAAGATCTCACATTTAGATTGTCATGTAGTCCCCGTTGGACATCCCAGTAGCGCTTCGAAAGACATTGAATGGAGATTGTCATTTTCCTTAGCTGAGAAAGAACTAATTCAGAGAATGAGTAAGCAGTTCTTTAACTGTATGTACGCTTTGAAATCAGTAAAACAAAAGTACATCGTATACAGTGAATCTGACAAACCAACGCCATTCTGCTCATATTTTATAAAGACTGCTTGTTTTTATATGTATGAGACTTTACCAAACCAAGATTACAGCATCATGACTTTAATTAGAAGAGTATTGGATTGGCTTATTGATAGTTACAAAAACAGAAACCTACCTCATTATTTCATTTCGGAGCAAAATTTGATTGGGCATCTATCAGTGGAACGTTGTGATGACGTAATAGCCAAATTGACAACAGTTAAGAGAAATATATGGACTATGGTGCTGACAAGTGTTGATGATAAATATCTCATTATAAATCAAGTGGTAGGCCTATGTAATAACCTTAAGATTCCGGGAGTCAGTGGAGATGACGACTATAAAAATGTGGTGTCCATTCTATTGAATAACCCAAAGACAACAGAGTTTCTTGACCAGTGTATTTCTAAAAGACGCCTTAGTGATTACATTTTAAAGCAAAATGCATGGGCAGAAACACGTTTTCATAGCACATTTATTCACCTTGACTTACTTATAAAACAGAGGGCTTTCTCAGAAATGCTTAGATGTCCAGAAGAAAAAATAATTCCTATTGTAGAAGATATTGACGAGATAGTGCCAGAGGGATATGGAGATATTTTCAAAACGCGTTTGTATAGACTTCTTGGTGATATGTACACCTATATATTGATTTACTTACGAAAAATTGGTTTTCATGATTATCCGACTTCTTACCAGAATAAACCCTTACAGTACTATACATTAGGTGCTAAAATGATGTACCTACACGAATGGTCGGACAGATGCATAGGTGGTCGAGCTCTAAAAGTACAATACCATTATTTAATGGGTAATTATAAGACATTGGAAAAGACTGTAGACTGGAAACCCGTATTGTGTAAACTTAAAGAAAATGAATTTTTAATGCACACAATTTGTAAAATAAACATAGATATAGAATCAATAATAGTACAAAGTGCTTGGGATATTGATAAAAAGCTGCAGCAATGTTTCGAACATACTTTTGGAGCAGTAGCAGTGCATCCAATCGTATTTATCTTTTATGTAATGGCCAAAGTTCATCTTAGAGAGGGAGAACTAGAGAAGGCCTCCGCGATTGTGCAAGAAATGAACGGTTGCCTTAAGAATATTACGCACCCCGTATTACTTGATACAACAACGTCAATGATTGAATTGATAGAAATTGAAATACTAGAGTTAAGGAGAATGTTATACTGTTCGAATGTATTAACACCACTTGAGAGACCCGCCCTTGTTCATACCTTATATTCACCAACACAGTGACTGCGAATATGAATATTACGCTTACATCTCTGTTAAGCAATATTGGATGTCACTATTATTGTTGATATGTGAATGGTTTAGATCTGATAGATTGTCATTGAATTACGAAAGTACACAAAGATTCTATAGAAACAAGTAAGCATAATACGTAAAATTAAAACCAAAGTTTCTAAATCATAGCTGTAATACGTACAGTTAAGGATTGTGTATCTTCAGTGTTCTTATAATTTGTATTGCTCATTTGTAGGCTTATTCAATTTTTAACATCATACATTTATTATATGATTTATAGTAATTCTGTTATTCATAAGTAATAATCCACGTGGTAGTTGGAACTACGTATACTGGTATCGAAGGTCAATCCTCATAAACATTTTAACACACACATTGTGTATGTCGATTGCCCTTCGATACGGGAATAAGCAGTTGAAACTACGAACTGGCTTATTTTACAAGGTTAGACTAAAGACATACATAGTGTAACAGTAGTCAGCGATTTTTTTCTTTAAAGTGTCACCAGCGATGAGAGGTGAATTATGCCAGAAGTTGATGGGAAATTATGCAACATTATGCCAAAATTAAGAAAACTGATAATAATAGATTAATTTTTTGATAAACAGATCCAAAACAGATATAGGTGAGAGAGGGGAATACTATCTTATAATTTCTTCCAATAAACAAGTCCTCCTCCTGTAAAACATCTTAATCAAAAGTTAAATTACTGACAACAACAAAAAAGAAGAAAAAGAAAAAATCAACTGTTATAACCCCAACAATTTTAGTTTATTGACAACCTCATCCCATGGTTAAGGCTGAGCTAAAAAAAACTAAATTGTTATGGCTCTAGCCTCGAGGTGGCCAGAAAGATGGCACTATTGTGGACATGAATGTGCATGCATTTTTTTCCCGATATTATTTTAAATTTTTCAAAATAGAGGGGATGATATAACTCGCTTGTCTAAAAAGCATAAACTGAAAGCTCATTTAAACATACAATATAAGCGATATTGGTCGCGAATCATGCCTCGAGTTGCTTATTGGGTCATAGGTTAAAAGGTTTCCCAACGCTGCATTAAAACACTTATTATGAACGGTTGTCTTATAAACTATGATTTCTGTATCAACAAGTAAATTACAATGGCCTGATCAACATGCCTAAAATTGCAAGTTATAATCCACTATTGTCAATACTATAAAGGTTATTGACGAAACACCGATGGAACAAAAAGAACTTGTAGAATCGTGTCGCCGAATTCCGTCTCGCTGTGTTTTGTTCAATTCACTGTGTCGTTACTTCAAAAGCCTTTGTATTTAATTCATAAATTTTGTTTAAGGCTTAACCACCACCTATATTTATAATCTTTCTTAAGTAAAACTATTAGTACAGTGTAGTGCTATTATGACAACAGTAGTACATTTTTTTTAATATGCTGCATGGAAAGGTTTATGATTAGCAATGACATGCATTACGAACGTATAGTCAATAAAGACCCCAAGCAAAGGAAAAATTAAGGAGAGGAGAGGCGTTATTTATTCCAAATAATTTTTTTAAAGTTTCCTTCATTAACTTGTGTTTTATTTATACCAGTTATTAAAATGTTTTGCTATTTTCATTGTATGTGTATAATTTTATAACAATAGTATAATTAATTATGGAATTAAACATAATACTAAACAATTTCTTTCTACCATGTCAAAGGCTTTCTTAAAGTCAAGGCAAATGATAGCTCCCTCAGTATTATACTGATTGCTATACTCAATTAAGTCACTAATTAGTCTTCATTGTCACCCATATGCCTGCTTTTTATGAAGCCTTTTTGATCGCTGTCGACAAGTTGACCTATAACGGTTTGCAATCTGTTTGAAGGAGAGAAGCAAGTATTTTATAGCCTGTGTTTAGTAAACTAATTAGACGCCAATTATAGGATATCTTGATCCCTCCTTTTTATATAATAAAGTAATTATGCCCTTCTTCTGTGTACGAGATAACTCACCACATTCATATGTTTCATTAATTACCTGACATACAATTGGTTCTATTTCTTTCAAAAATTGTCTAAAAAAATTTTTTTTTTTTAAATGTAAAAAAAATAAATAAATTAAATTCTACATTTAGACCATCAGGCCCCGGAGACTTATTTTGTTTTTTATATTAAAAATTGCATGTTTACATTCTTCCATTGACACTTTAAACCAAGCATCACATTTTGTTCTTCATTAAGAATTGGTAAGTCTATGTCAATGAGGTAATTGTCAATTGTATCTTGTATATTCTTACAGGTGTATAATTCTTTGTAAAATTTTACTTTTTCAATTATTATTTCTTTAATTTCCGTAGTTATACTACCATTTCTTAAAACTTTTTTATGCGTTTCTTCATTGCTTTTTCTTTTTCGAGGCCAAGAAAATATCTTGTGTTTTTCTCTCCCTTTTCTAACGTTTGTGTAGATAAGCTCAAGTTCTTCTTGCATTTCTTTCTAATTTTAATGAGATTTCGTTTGTCTACAAAGTTATTTATATTATCATTAAGTACTTGTTTGTGTGTTTTTGCTTTACTTTTTTTTAAATTTTCCATAATTTATACAAAATTCTCTAATTTATATTTTACATAGATTCCATATTTCTCTCCAGGCCAACGATTTTTTGTTTTGTGCTGAGTCATTAATAATTTGTCTTATGTGTTCAGTAAACGTTTCATCATCAGTTAGATTAGAATTAAACTTCCACACCCCTGGTCCCTTTGAGTCTGTTATAACTAGTTTTAACTAGTTTTAACTAGTTTTAACTAGTTTGTTATAACTAGTTTTAACTAGTTTTAACTAGTTTTAACTAGTTTGTTATAACTAGTTTTAAGGAGCATTTTGATTGACACTCTGGAGAGGTACATTGTACAAAGGGCACCTCTAGATGCCCGGGCATAGCTCATTCATACTTTAAAAAAAACAAACTGATTTTAATTGCAAGTAATTAGAGCAAGCTGGACCCGATACGTTTGTGTGGTGATGACAGTTCTGTTTTATTCCTCTATGGCTTGGCCGACTTTAAACCCATATTGTAATTTTCTCTTTATGTCTATAAATTTTAAAGAGATAATTAATTCTTAAATATTTTAGGGCTTTTTGTATATTTTTATATCTTTTCTATTGTGTACAATATTCATGTTAACGTTTTCTCATCTTTTAGGGTCAGCTGACTCTTTTGAGTTACAGTAATTTATACTTTAGCTGTCCCTGACTATCGTTTTGAGTTTTGTTGTTGTGTATTTTGGATATTTATATGGTCGAATAAATAAATGAGAAATGGGAAAAGTAATATAAGAAAAAAAATATGGTACGTCCGGCTATAGCCGGTGCGGTTCCTACGATCCTGTGTAACATCATAGAGAAAATAGAACAGTTCTATAGAACAGTTCTATTTTTGTACGGCTAGAAACAAGTAAGTGCATATAACATAAATCAAGGTAGCCGTTAACACTGTTAAATCATATATAAATCATCAAAGAAAGGTAAATACAGTGATATATGATTTAACAGTGTTAACGGCTACCTTCATTTATGTTATATGCACTTATTATATATGATTTAACAGATAACCACTCAACGGTGTTTATGGCTCATCTATTTTACTTGTATTTTGTTTATAAAAAAAGTTTGAATTTGTAAGAAGTTAATTTGAGTTATTGCTAGTTCATTCTATTGTGCTCCATGCACGTTTACTCTGCATGACAATGCTAGAGGAAAAGGAGTTACCTGACATAATAAATAATAGGCCTGGGTACAATAGAAAAGGTAGATCAATTCCTGCATTTAATGTGAAATATGCTTAAACCAGATTATTATAATAATTATAATCTATGACCTTGTAGGTGCTCTTCTTTTTCCACATTTTCCATAATTCTAATATCTAATAAAAGTGATTGTAATATTATACAATTTTAAATTAATTTACGTTGTTATATTTGAATCCCATTGGCACATCATGACTATATATGGGCATACAACCGTTTTTGTCAAGGAAAATGTGATAATCTGGACAGTGGTTTATAGTACCGGGTACTCTTTTTATAGTTTGTCTCTCACTGCCTATTACGTCCAACTTATCCATTTAAACCCCATGTTATGAAAAATTTGAATGTTAAATAACATACAAATTATTAAGAATATCCAGATTTTTTATACCATAATATGATTTCAACAAACCAAAATCAATCCATTCCTGTGACTGGAAGTGTTTCTCTATTTCTTTTTTGCTTTAACATTGTGGGTAAACAGTAATTTCTCATTCAAGTTGATACATTTTATGCCACTTGTAAATGAGAAAATATATTTAAAAATGAGTTTATCTATTTTTTCCATGTGACAATTCATCTTAAATTGTAGATTGGTAGTTAAGTTGCTTGCCTTGCCTTCCAAACCCAGGTTAAATTGACATTTTTATTTTGCACTCCCCATCACATGAAATTGGTAATAAAATAGGTCGGAAAAAATATGCCAATTTTTAATACTCCGATCGGAGGTCGACAGTCTCTGCAATATTTTAACACCTAGACCTTAAACTACGACTTTCTTAGAACGCTAGACTTTACAGGGTCTTCTACAGATCATAAATTTGTTAATTTTTTGTTTCTACTAAATCAATATGTTGTTTGTGAAAAATTGGTATTACCATGGAACAGTGAAATTTCACCGTTCCCTGGTATTACTGACTGTTTCCTCCAAAACTGCTCATGCATGTCCATGCGCATGCCCAGAACGATCAATCTGGGATTTTCCCATAGATTTATTATAACTATATGAATTTTTCACACAAAGTGACTCACACCAAAAATACGCAGGCCATGTATGATGAGCGTACAGGTACATTATTTTCAAGAGGACCATTCCACTAAATTTATGATGATCCATTCATTACATTTTTTGTAATCTTGTTAACATAGAGACAGACGACGGTGGATATGTTGGATTTAATTATAATTCGTTCCAAAGGTAACAGGTGAGACTGATTACGGACGTTATTGGTGGAAACACAATAATACCATATGATTGATTATACAATGCGTTAAGTGATATGAACCAAATTGTATAGATATACAAGCCATGTTTGTACTTTGCATATCTGTTAGGCCAACAATCAAATAAGTCCGTGTTTATTCGTTGTCTTATGCACACTAGTTAAGGAGCTGCAATAACCATGGGAGAGAACACCAAAATGATGGATGAACTCGTTTGTGCAATCATTGAAGTGTATACAAGTGAAAGTTTAGCTCAAATAGCTTATTCTCGAGTTAACCAACACATAACTGAAAACATTAAATTAGGAGAGCAAAAGGTACACATTTATCATGTGGGAAGTTGTAATGAAGGAATGAATAACCCTGGTGATCTTGACCATATGCAAATGTTGTCAACTTTTCCTGTTGTGTTGTGGCCATCTGAAACAAAAGAAAAGCAAAACGGCAGTTACGTGATTGCTGAGCAGAATCCAGAGGAACCAGCGTTTCTGAAACTTAGGGCAGTTGACAGATCTTGTATACACGAGGATTTTAGAAATGCAATTGATAAAAATGGGTATTTGAGATCCACCAGCTTCATTACAAGTATGAAGTTTAGCGATAATGAACTTATTAGCGATATAACAGATATGGACCTTAGTAATTTCAAGATACAAGGTCCCGCACTACAAGGTGCAGGGAACTTTAATATGTTGAGTTATGATAAGGTCTACTGCTTGAAATGTCAATCATGGCCGTCGTCTATCTCTTGTGAATATTTTTATAGAAAGAGACTAAACAAGTGGCCATCTCAAAAGTTGTTAAACAAGATCTTGCATCTAGATTGTCTTGTAGTCGCCGTTGGACCTCCGAGTAGCGCTTCAAAAGACATTGAATGGAGATTGTCGTTTTCCTTAGCTGAGAAAGAACTCATTCAGAGAATGCGTAAGCCGTTCATTAACTGCATGTATGCTTTGAAATCAGTAAAAAAAAAGCACATCGTATACAGTGATTCTGACAAACCAACGCCATTTTGCTCGTATTTCATAAAAACCGCTTGTTTGTGGATGTGTGAAACTTTACTAAACCAAGATTACAGCATCATGAATCTAATTAGTAGAGTCCTGGATTGGCTTATTGATAGTTACAAAAACAGAAGCTTGCCTCATTATTTTATTCCAGAGCAAAATTTGATTGGTCATCTATCAGTGAAACGTTGTGATGACGTGAGAGCTAAATTGACAGCAGTTAAGAGAGATATCTGGACTATGGTGATGACAAGTATTGATGACGAATATCTCCTTATAAATCATGTAGTAGGCCTATGCAATAACCTTAATATTCCGAGAGTCAGCGAAGATGACGACTGTAAAACTATGGTGTCCATTCTTTTGAATCACCCAAAGGCAACACAATTTCTTGGAAAGTGTATTTCTAAAATACTCACTGGTGAAAACATACTAGGCCGAGTTCAAATCGAGCGATGCTCAATATGGGCAGGAATGAGGTTTTCAGACGCATTTTCTCAAATTGACATACTTATACATGAGAGGGCTTTCTCGGAAATTCTTACATCTCCAGAAGAAATCATTCTCCCTATTGTAGAAAGTATTGACGAGATAGTGCCGGAGGGATATGGAGACATGTTCAAGACGCGTTTGTATAGAATTTTAGGTGATATGTATATGTATATATTGATTTATTTGCGAAACATTGGTTATCATGATTATCCGGCTTTTTACCAGGATAAACCCTTACATTACTATACATTAGGGGCTAAAATGACGTATTTAAACAAATGGTCTGACAGATGCATAGGCGGTCGAGCTCTTAAAGTACAATATCATTACTTAATGGGTAATTTTAAAACCTTGAAAAAAATTGTAGACTGGAAACCCCTACTCAGTAAATTTAAAGAAAATGACTTTTTAATGAATTCAATTTGTAATTTAAACATATATATAGATTCAGTCATAGTATTAAGCGCCTGGGGCATTGATAAGAAGCTACAGCAACGTTTTAAACGTACTATTGGATCTAGACCAGTAAATCCAATCGTATTTGTCTTTTATGTGATGGCTAAAGTGCATCTTGGAGAGGGAGACCTGGAGAAGGCCTCTGCGATTGTGAACGAAATGGAGGGCTGCTTTGAGAAGATTCGACGAGGTCGCGTCGAGGTACTTGAATCAACAAAGTCATTGATTGAATTGATAGAAATTGAAATACTAGAGTTAAGAAGATTGTTATGCTTTTCGAATACATTAACACCACCCGCCCTTGTTTATACCTTATATCCAACAACACATGACTGCGAATATGAATATTAGGCGTACCGGTACATCATGATAGCAGCGTAGCCTAGTCGCCTAAACTGCTAGTAGTCACTGTGTGCTTGCTGAACCCTAGAGATCCCATCGCTGATTTCTGAAGAGCTGAAATGCAAGCAGGGGTGGTGCGAGGATTTGTTCGACGGTGTGTGTGTGTGGGGGGGGGGTAGGGTGGTAGGTAGGGAAGGGCGAGGTCCCTGACATGAGGCAAGTAGGCGTGGTCGAGCGTCGGCTAAATTTAAAAAAAAAGGGCTTCCATTTTCCTACCTCTACCCACACTGCCGTACACTGCTGAATGCAAGTAACGATAGCGCATCGACTTTCGGATGAGACGAAAATAAATAAATAACTTAACCGTAATTGGATTGAATATACAAATCTTAAAGGTTAAACTAATACTAACTTCAGCTGTTCATCTCATAACCAATAATAGAGGCCTACAGGCCCTCATTTGAGAGCGGAGTTAATCTGGAGTAAGGTCTACCTGACTTGATGCAACGTATAATAATCAGTGAAATTTTCTTTTTATCCCCCTCATCGGTTTCGTTATTATTGTTACTACAAACTACAAAACTGTTCTATTCGAGTTTAATACAAAATGATGTTTATTGTTATTTGGTAATATTTTTTGTTTTTTCCAAATTGTATTGTATATTGTTGTTTTAGGCAACCTTCTTGTTTTCATTGCATTTTATCCTTGCAGGACCATAATTATAAACAGCGGTTACGTACCATTTCTTCTGTAAATGTTATCCTGCTTAAATATGTTTAATAAATAAAGTAAATGAATAACTTAACCAATGGTTCATGGGTGGCGCCAGCGGGGGGCCGGGGGTGGGAGATAGTTGGGCCCCCGTCGGGGAAAAAAAGCACAATTCGTCGGGGAAAAAAATATTACATGTATTTTTTGACATATTAGTAGACTCTAAAATCGATTAAATAAGCCTTTGAAACCCCTAAATTGTCGAAATTTTCGGGGGCTTCGCCCCCCGAAGCTCGACCACACCCGCTTTGCTTTCGTTGGGGAGATCTGACACCTAGTCGGGGGCGTTGGCTCCCACCCCCCGTCGGGCAAATCCTGGCGCCACCCCTGCAATGGTTACAAGGTTGATTGGATTGAAAGTATTAATCGTAAAGATAAAACTAATACTAACAACTTGTGAATGTGTTATCGCCTTTTGAAAGAACCACCTATTGACTGGTTTAAAGAATGATTCAATGTTGTATTGTGTGTGAGGAGTGTATATGCTTCATTTTTTCTGACAAGCATTTGATGTGGTAGTCCCATGGTGCCTCGACTTTTTATAGATGTTTTCTGTTTCTCTTCCTTGTTTTAAACTTTTTTCTTCTTCTGTTATTTTACCTTTTTATACACCAATGTATATAAATAAATATAATATAAATTTATAACTTTGTTATTAAATTTAGTATTAAAAATGTATCGCGATCTTACGCGAATCACTTCAAAATGTGTGTAACAATTCTTTTATTATGTGTAGCGATTTGCGATGCGATACTGGCGAAATGATTCCCTGGATACAAACATATGACGTGAAGCAAGGTTTACGGAAAGACAGTAGAACAATAGCCTTAGTGCCGTATTCAATTGAATGGAATTTATTTGATTTCTCTCTATACAATACATAAAATACATGTCAAGCTAATATACAATGCATAGAATATATGTCAAGCTAATATACAAGAAGTCAAAATTGTCTCAATTCAGAGAAAAATATATAATAAAATATAATGCAATAAAATATTAAATATACTACAATAAAAATATAACAGGCCTATCAGAGATATGAAGCAAATATGTATGAAGAATATATATCAATATAAATCAGTAGATACGTATAAAAACATATATTCAAATCTACAGAGCAAAATAAATAGGCCTCACAACAAATACAATAAAATTGCATCAATATAAACGCAAGTTCCACAATAATTACGGTATATAAACATATTAAAATCCAAACCAGATGTAATCAAGTGTAAATTTGAAATCTTTAAAGCATTGAAACATGCATCTAGTCCAGAGGGAGCAATTTCTGCTTCAAGTTTTTTTTTTTTTTAAATAGTGTCGGATCCTTGACATAGAAAAACACCAACAATCTTGATATCGTCTTTGCTGTGATTGTGACTAAAATACGAGGCATAATACAGATAGATCTAAGATGTTCAGTAAAGTGGTCTGCCTTTGGTTTGGATTGGATTGCATTGGATTTATTCGGTGTAAACACCAAGGATAGCCCACGAAAGTCTAGAAGACGACCTATTACCAGTGGGGTCATTCTGGTGGTGATTGGACAGTACACCGGGAGACAATCCCCTACTCATTTACGAAGAATGTACTGCGTTCTTTAACGTGCACATTTGGCCATAGATGCACACGGTATATATATATTCAAGCTTTCCCATACGTTGTTATTGAGGATTTCCACCTTTAAATTCTCTTTTTTAAACTCAGAATTCTTCGTTTGGTTTACATCTGTTTGTTGTTTAGTGGTGTTTTGTACAAGTAAAGTGGAGTGAAACATCTGTGTTTTCCTATGTAGACTTGGAACTTACTGCTGAAAATATTGCCTCTCAAAGTGACTAAGATGAACTTGTTAAACAACAAATATAGATAGAGGAAGAACGAGCAGCTAGCGTATTTTTGCATTAATACAAAATTGCAACGGCTTTTACCGGAAGTGCGTCATATTATGCGAGTTGGGCCCTCTCGCGGCAGTGTGTGAACTCCTATGTTGATAATGATAATTATAGGTAATAAGGCGGGGGTGGGCTGCTTGCGATGCCATTTTCGACTTGCAGAGGACGGTCTTTTGTAAATATTATATTTATTAATCGAGTACGTAATTTCTATACCAGTATAATGAGTATATACTATTATTTTATTTTTTTTAATATTTATTTTTTGCACACTTCATAGTGTTATAATGAAGACGATTATATATATATATATTCCTATAAGACTATTTTTGCATCAATTGCCTGTTATGTCCTATTATCAAAGAATAGTCTTTGCTATTATCGAATAACATTACATAATCTGCTGTTGAATGAAATTTATTTCATAATAGCTTGTTTATATAATGTAGGCCCATATATTTATCAATAACGAATTTTCACTTGTATTTATAACATAAATAGCGGCATATCTCCTCATTTTCTCACCGTAGTTTCGTACATGATACTGTATGTATATTGAAATACATTCATACGGGAAGAAAACTAATACAGTACAGAACTGATCTAGGTGGATGCAGGTAGGGGGTACAGACGGTGATCACACCCTCTAAGTGTATTAAGAAAAATAATTTTTATTTTATTGTTGATATGAATTACCAGTAAGATTTTTCTGTGCTCGTTCTTCCTCTATCTAATGTATATTCTTTGGTTAAAGTTATCATTAAAAAAATGGAAGCAGACGCTTACGCATGCTTTGCAGGTAAAGAGAATCTGGGGTACCAAAAGGAGGCCTAGTACCAGTATAATTATTATAAGAGTTATGTGAGACCAACCTCAGAGTATGATGCGCATAACATTAGAATGGATTCAAAACGTGCTTGTAATAATTATTCTTGATACAGATTTTACAAATTACAAGGATGCTCTTATTGCATGTAAATGTGAACCATTGAGTCTTCGCAGACTAAAGATATCCGTTATGACCACTGATTCATCTAAATACTATGAGTTTAAGAAACCACAGAATATTTCAACAGCCTAGCTGTAAAGTATACTAATTTAGACCTAATCTCTAGAAGAATGCTGATTTTAACTGAGAAATGTGCCAATGCAACCAAATCATGTTCAGACCTAGCACCGTTTTCGATTTTTAATCGTGCGGGAAATTTACTGACGATCATGCTTAGATGTCTGTATTAAAAAGCATACCTAAATACATAAGAGCCTACAAGATAAAAAGGGACTGTCCCTCTGAATCATCACTGTTAACTCTTCAATTAAATGAGAGAGTATGTTGTTACTTCCTTGTTAGAATATTTTACACCCTTTATATCCATATTTAGCTATTAATATCCAATTATAATAGGCCAATACTTTAAATGCGCTATGATTTTACTTGGTTTGTGGACAGTAAACAGATCATAGACAAAACAGAACTACAGTATTTATTAACTTACATTATGCCACACAATAATATTAAACTACTTTTGATTTTACAAGTTTTGATAAATTGTCCACATTCCAGAAAGCACATCTGACATTAACTATTTTATTTAGGCTTGATTTGATTTTTTTTAAAGGTTATGAGAGCAATTTTACACTCTCACATTAAGAAGGGTTAATGTGAGAATCGAAGTAATGACTTGCGCAATGCTTTTGTTTAACTTTTTGCGGCAGTAGGCTCCGTCGAAGTTACCATTTAGAATATTTTTAGCATTAACTGATATTTATGACAAGTTAAAAACTGTTAATGTATATAATTAGTAATGTACGTTATATATAGTTCAATACTAGGCCTGCTATTGTCTGGAATGTCAAACTACTATCAAAAAACAAGGCTTAAGTTGACCATGTGACTATTAAGATCAGAACTTACTAAAAGGAAAATGACAAAAGCAATTGTCTCCACTTTTAAAATTCTATCATTCTGCAAGAAACGCATAAACGTCTAAGTCAATTTGATGATTAATGCACTTGTCAACAAGCGCTTTGACAGTTGCATTATGGGCTTCTTTATCTCTCCACTTGAGGAGACAAGAGAATATCCTATCTCTTTCTGTTCTCTCGTCGGCAGTTGCATAGAAGATCTCTCTATTCTTTAATCCAAGACTACGTACGAAGCTTTTCCAATCAGCTCCAATATTTCCAGAAAATGTGTTTAATTCAAGCTCACTGACTAATCTGTCTAGATTACTTTTTCTCAGTTGCATTGATTGCATTGGTTGAATGTTTTCGGGCGAGGCTGGAGACTCTGTAAATTAGACAATAATTATTGCAATGCACTAATTCAACATTACATCAATCTATGAGATAGATGATCTTAAAACCTAATGTTACCTAGTAATGCGGCACTTTTATAATCTTGACCAGATAATAAATATATGTATCCACGGGTGGCGCCAGTGGTCCCCTCCTAACTCCCCTTGGGGAGAAAAACAAATTAGTATAAAAAGGCTTTGGTAACATAGTTTCATCTGCTGTTGACAGTTTCGCTTGTTTTCAGTCCGGCTTTGTCAGAATCTGCGGTGGTTTCCGCAGACGCTCGAAGGTAGCGTGCTGCTCCAGTCGTCTTTACGGAAACCCACCACAGATTCTAACGAAGCCTTACTGATATCAACAGCAGAAAAAAAAAACACTAAGTAAAAATTAGTTTAACACAAGGAATTATTTTTTGATTTAAGAGGCTTCTTATCCAGCTCATGTTTCTTAATTTTTTTTTATATGTCTACTATTTAGTTGTTTGATTTGACCAAATAAATAATAGTGGGACGTCTTTAACCAACCTGCTGAAAATAGTCTTTTGAGGCGAGACGTATTCATTGCCATTTTTCCACATCGAACCTTCTTCTTCAAGCAATCCTCAAGACCATGCAAATGAGGTTGCTCCGTTGGTTCACATTCACTGCACAGGACGCGCAACTTGTAGCCAATCCCTTCTGTTGTGACACACACTGTTTTCAGTTGATATCTGAGGTAATCTAATACCTACACATTGAACAGTTTGCACGTATTATTTACGATTGTGTTGTGGAAAGTTAATTGTGCCGTTTAGCAGTGACCTTGAGTTTTTACAGTAAGTAATGTTTTATAGTTTATAATTAAAGGTGGAAGTATTTCTGCAATATGTTAACAACTGAATCTTGCATGTTTTGCTTTTGCTTCCTTGGAATGAGCGGAAAACCATGCTTTATTAGCCTCATTTACACACTTACTATTAAAATGTATAACCTCAATATTAAGAAACCTATCTATCTTTGGTCAATATCTTAGTTCAACCATTATATCATATACTTACCTCGATACAGAAAATTGAATGAGGTTCAACTTTGACATGTTTACCATTTTCATCTTTTTCAATTTTAGCGATATTTCAAGCTATAAAAAATAAATATTTTATTTTATTGATACCCACTAATGTTACAGAGGAACTATTTATTGTTTCATAGTAGTAAATCCCAAAATTCATTTTAAAAAGAAGTAGGCTCGAAAAAAAGCCCATCTAAGAAAGAAGCCCATCCAAAGTTCGCAAAAAAAAATAGATAAACACTAATGTTACAGAGGAACTATTTATTGTTTCATAGTAGTAAATCCCAAAATTTATTTTAAGAAGAAGTAGCCTAGAAAAAAAAGCCCATCTAAGAAAAAAGCCTATCCAAAGTTCGCAAAAAAAAAAAGAAAAAAAAAAAAAAAAAAAAAAAAAAAAAAAAAAAAAAAAAAGAAGAAGCCCAAAAAATAATAATAAAAGGAAACTGATTTCAACTTATTTGTTTAGGTATGGGTACTAGAATACGCCAATAAAAAGTAAAGTGAGATATGGGGCAGGGAAATTATATTTTGAGGTTAAGGTCATTACCCTAGCCTAGAACACTAAAAATATTTTCTCGTGAACATGCTATGGTATATGTTGATCTTAAAATACAACAGGACCAACTTAATCAATTTTAGACCTTAAGAATTGTTGTTTTTAACGGCATATATTATATCATTTTAAAATCTTACCATTTCAAGGCTGGTGTCAAACAGTTAAGTAAAGTTAAAGTACAAATAAGTATATTGATTAGGAATAATCATTACAGCCTAAAACCTACTGTAACTATAGATAAAACAAACTATTAACAAATAAGTAACAAAATCATTGAAGAATTTCATCTGGTTCTGTATAAATTACAGCTTGATTATTTTTTCATTTTTTTTTTCCAACTACTGAGATAATAATAATAATAATAAATGTTACCTCAGTGACGTTTCTGGTCCAATTAGGTACCTTTCCTCAGACTGATTACATGTTGGAATTGGTCTTATCCCGGCGTTGATGTTTAGTTACGCCCTCTAACGTCTGGTGTTTGAGGGTAGAACCAAAGAGTATAAAACTGCAAGAGGTCCGACTGCCCTTATTTTGTATACAGGCAATAGAACGTTAAAAAGTACTCCCACGAAGGGGCGTGTCCTTCATAAGAACGTAAAAGGCGTTCGCATCGAACGCGTGCTGCGTTTCGAATTTCAGCATACATTCTATAGACGCGCAGCACGCGTTCGATATGAACGCACTTCACGTTCTTTTAAAGGCCACGCCCCTTTTGGTTAGAACTTTTTGAAATAGGATTGCGTTCCAAAGAATCCCCTGCAGTCGGACCTCTTGCAGTTTCATATTCTTTGGTAGAACGTTCCCCTCGGCTCCCTGTCTTTATGTGCTGATTTAATGTTCGCAGAAACCGTGTGCCTTTTCAGGATAAGAGAAGTCCTCATCTTTTCAAGTTAGATTTCGCGGCCGATGCATTCTTTAACATGAATGTCTCGTCATTGTCGATGATCTTACAATCGTGAGCCTTGGCGATATTCTTTAGACCAACGTTAAAGGAATTTACTCGTTGTTGGGTTACATTTATCATCGTTTCTTGGGCACTCCGTTGATATAATTACATTTGTCTTTGGAGATTCTGATTTGATTTGTTGTACCAGGTCGTCGTATTGTTTAATGCTATTCGAAAAGCTCTTGTCTGACGCATAGTTGTTTGTACCTACGTGCAATATAATGGTTTTGAAAGGGGAGTTGGCTTTGTCCGCTAGGCTTTCTTTTACATCTTTGATCTAATGCACTTCACTTCGGCGTTGTTCAGACCTCTATCTTTTATATCACGGATAATTAAATCTCCAATTATAAGCGTGTTTCTGATTTTACTGTTCTCTTTTTTTGCATCCACAATCGGTTTCTGACTTGATCTGCTTGTTACCTTGTGTGTAGTAGTAGGCCTACTATTTGATGAATTTTTTGGTGAGAGAGACATAGACATAGGCATACTCTTTATTTGATCCATTTTTGGAAATTACATAGCCCGTACGGTTATCTCATCTATCTTATCTATTTTTCATTATACAGTTTAATTCCTCTAGGAATGAAAGACTGAGGGTGACGGTTCGTGTTGGCGACCGGTACCCTAAGTCTACCACTACGTTCTATAATGCTTCTTACGACCACCGGATGGAGGGGGTGACTTATATCATTCAGCACCTCCTCAAACTTGATCGCCAGTCGCTCGTAGTAGACAGAGTGTAACGATCGCAAAGGCGAACCAATCAACCTTTCAGCTTTACGGATAAACTTATGCAACGTTTCCCAATCCCCTCCCGAAACGTTTCCACCCCAGCAAATTAGACAATAGTTCAAAACCCCCATAATAACAGAATTAAAAAAGATCTCAAAATATTCTCACAAACATTAAATGGGAGTGATCCTCCTGGATCAGATTGATTGTTACAATTGATCTCAGATGCACATTTACATGCAGGCTGAGCTAAAACACCTCAAATCTTTTTTTCTTATCTCTTGTAGTGAAACCACCACTTTTATTTATCACACAAAAAAAAAACATTCCATCAAAACAACACAAGATTCAAATCAAATTCAATAAAATGACCGAACATCATCAATAAGTGTATTTTTTTTCAACGTTAATATTTTCACCTTTTTAAGTATTTTTTAAAATTTACTTTCTATTATATTTTTGATTTGTATTGTTAATTTATTGGTTTTTTACATCAGTGATACAGAAAATCATGGCACCAAAATTCCTACAGCCAAATACAGTATATGAATGTTATCTATGCGTATCTAAGAAGTCGTACAAACACTTTAGATCCCTGGATGCAACAGATCGAAATATCTTATTATTGCAGTTGATCCTCCATTTTATCTCGGCGATAAATAGAGCAAATAGAGATCTACTATCCCACTGGTCATTTTCTAATAGAATTTTTCTCTTGTAAATGCTAAATGCCCCCATAGATATCAACCAATTAACAAGCCTATTTTGACATCCCAAGATAATAAGTTTAAAGTTGACTTCAATGTTACAAAAATTTGACATAATAGTATTGATTTTATTCCAAAAAGTATTAACTTCACTACAGGAAAAAAAAGATGTTCATCATCTTCAGGAATTTTGCAAACTGTACAAACATCAGTTGCTTTTATTTTCTATTTAAATAGCCTCTGGTTTGTTGGGATAATTCTATGTAAAAGTTTTAGATTAAATTGAGTAATTTTGAATTCATCAATTAAATGAATTTTGTTCTTCCATGCAATTGACCAGTTATCAACATTGAAATCATCTTCCCATCTGCTCTGAGAGGATTGAATAGCATAAACATTTGATACAAAGTGATTATAAACAATTTTTGTTTTGACAGTCTTAAGCACATTATTTTGCTGTAATGTATCGAGGGCAAGTGCATTTCCTTTATATGAATTAATACAATTTTCCCAGTGTTTTGGAATAGCATTTAAGATGTTCAAATATTCAATCATTCAATTGGCATTACCCTTAAGTTTACTAACAATTTCCGGGTAATTTTTCCATGTATTAACCATGAGAATATCGTTAATGTTCATGAATCCAGAGTCGATCATTGTTTATACCAGATAGATTTCATTCTACACTTAATCAGACAATTACACCAAATATTTTGTTTGATAATATCTTTATAGTTAATGGGATTACTTTGATTTATAACATTAAATTCTGACAATGAGAGTAAAACGTCTTTGTAAAATTGTGGTATCTTTATCTTTGTATTTTTATCTAACATATCAACACTTGTTATTTTACAGAGTAAGTTATCAGGACCAATCTTTGAAAGATACCATCTTGGAATAACTTTCCAAAAACCTTCTTCGGAATGAAGAAGTCGTTTGTACCATGCGTATTTTAAGGCTTTTACTTGTGATATGAAGTCTGGTAGTTTAATACCTCCTTGTGAATAGTCACCAATCAAAGATACTCTTTTGATCTTTGCTTTTTTACCGTTCCAAATAAAATCTGCTATTAGCTATCAATCTGTTTAACATAATCAGGAGTTTCAATCACACTTGCATTATAGATTATTTTTGAAAGTCATAACGTTTTTATGATTGTTACTTTTCCAAATACTGTAAGGTTTTTTTTTCCATTGCTTTAACACTTTTTCTAAATTAACCATCTTTGCGCCCAATTGCGTACTGCACAATTTGCTTTGTCATAACCAATGTAAATTCCAAGTGAATTCAATTCTTTTACCCAATCTAAATTAAAAGGTTTATCAACATTATTTCTCAAAGATCCCAACCACATTGCCTTAGTCTTATTAATATTAAGCTTCATATTGGAGTGTTTACAAAAAATATCAACAAGGTGTAAGGCTCTTTCTATGCTATCTTTGTTTTTTGCAAAGATAATTGTGTCATCTGCAAGTTGTGATATTTTCGCCTGTATATTGTTATCTGTTGGAAGACTAATACCTTTAAAAAATTCATCATTTCTAATGTTTGTAGCCATAATCTCAACAACTATTATAAATAAAAGGGCAGATAAAGGACAACCCTGTCTTATGTCTCTATACATTTTGAAACTACTGGAAATCCATCCATTATTACTAATATTACATTCAGAGTCTTTATATAAGGTAATTACCCAATGAATAAATGATTCACCAAACCAGCATGTCTTAAAACAGCTACCATGAAGTTTCTGTCAACAGAATCAAAGGCTTTGTGAAAATCTAATGAGAAAAGAACACCTTCTTTGTGTACTTATTTACAATAGTGCATGATATCTTCTACAAGCCTTATGTTCTCACCTATAAATCTGTTCTTTATGTATCGTTTTTGGTCAGTACTAATGATTGATTTTATTACAGTTTGTAGTCTACAAGATAATGCATTGGCAGCAATTTTATAATCAGTATTCAGCAGTAAAATTGGCCTCCAGTTTTCTAACAATTCAGGGTCACCCTTTTTATATAACAAGTTGAGCATTGCTCTTCTCTGTGAGCTTTCAACTTTCTTAGACGTATAACTATAATTCAACGCATTACAAACAGTATTTCCAATTAAATACCAAAAACACCTGTAGAATTCTACCGTGAGGCCATCAGTTCCAGGTGATTAATTAAGTTTCATATCGAAGACCGCTTTCTGACATTCTTTGACAGTCAGAATTCCATCACAGATGGCACTGTCTACCTCTGAGAGACACCTAATGTTTGTATTTTTTAAATATTGCTCAATGTCATCATTTGGAGTATACTATTTGAATAAAGTTTAGAGAAATATTTCACTTCCTCCTTAAGAATTTCAGTAGGATCAAAATGTTAGGCCCAATTTATTTCTTTAGGCTTTTTATGTACTTCTTTTCACTTTTTGATTTTTCAAGGCCAATAAAGTACTTGTTATTTCTTTCTCCCTTTTCGACCCACTTTACTCTCGGTCTAATTTGAGCTCCTCTACATTCTTCTTCCTATATTTTTTCCAATTGTTTTTTCTTTACATCCAACAGAATCTCTGATTTATGGTTATTATCAAAGACTAGTTTCTCATTAATTTGGTTGATCTCTTTTTGCAGTTTCTCTTTTTGACAAGTTTTATTCTTTAGTTTAACTTTTCCATACCAAATACTGTATTCTTTAATTTTAACTTTCATCAGCTCCCATAAACAGGCCGGATTAAGATGCCGGTACTCAAGTTCTGACTTACGTATAATACTTTCAATTTTTTCCTATATTTATCGTCATTGAGGTGGGTGTTATTTAACTTCCAGAGACCTGGACCACGCTTACAAGATCGGTTAACTATCTTCAAATAAATGGCCTGATGGTCGGTATGAATAGCAGGTCTTATGTCCACTTTATCAATACCACCAGAATTGTTTTCGGAGATTAACCAAAAGTCAAGTCTTTTAAATAAGTTTTGATGACTTTCTACGCCAAGTAAAATGGTTTTTTTTTTTCTGGATGCTTTTTCTCCTCTCATTAAATTTTTTAGTGTATATCTAGAGTTGTCTGATCTGCTCGTGCAAGTACCACCTATCTGATCAGTGAAGCTATCAAGAATGCAGTTAAAATCCCCACCAATAATTATAATAATTTATCTGGATGTCATTTATTTGTTTTTGAATAAATCTAAAAATGTACTACGCTGTTTACTATCATTAGGTGCATACAGGTTTATAAGAACAATAAACCCCTTAAATCTTTTTGTTGGTTTGCAATGGTTTTGAGAATGGCGATTTCATTGGCCATTTCTGATATCAGATGTTGCTGATCCGCATTCGTCTGTAGAATGTTTTTCACATTACCAGGTATGTCCTTGAAATAGGGACATAGGCCTAGCCTTGTGTTTGACTTTATCTTAAGACATAGCCTGTGATACTGTTCCTGACATAGAGAGCATTCTAGAGGATTATCTTTCATATTGTTATGAAACATACATACACTAATTCTTGTTGTAGTGGCAATTCTTCCTCATAGGCTATATATTCTGTATTTCTATTCCATTATATTTATCAGTATCATGGGTAGCTTACCCTACTCGATATCACAGTACATTGTTTTTCACACACTAATTATCTTGCTTTGCCAACTTGTGTAATCAGTTACGCTGGTGAAGTCTTGAGGACAAGACGAAATATTCGTTTCCTGAATAAAATAATTTGTGTTGTACTGTCTAACTCAGCGTTTTTACATCATTATATATCTTTTTCATTTCCTATTATTTGAACACACGTGGACCAATATGACTATATATATATATATATATATATATATATAGGCTAAATATATATATATATATTTATATATAATATTATACTAAATATATTATTTATCAATTTCAATTCAATTCAATATAACATTTATTCATCCACATAAATTCGAAAGTAAAACATTAATCATTTAAAGTAAAATAACAAAGTGGACAAGGGACAGTTAAAAAGCAGAAGGCTTGTCTAAACTGCCCCTTAACAAAGACATGTACACATGAAAAAATAAATAAATAAATAAAAAATAAATAAAATAAAAAGGAAAATATAATAAAAGTAATAATTTAGGTGAACTATCATAATTATTTTTTAAAGAGAATTTTAGTTATTTTCAATCATCCATTGGATTTTTGAGAGTACTGTAGATAATTTGCCATTTGTACTTTACATTTTATGTTTAACCACAGAGATGGATTTTTTTATTAATAGTACTGTAGAATAATTTCACTTTTGTATTTACATTTTAGTTTTGTCGCAGAAATACATTGTTTCAAATCACTACTTATATTGTTCCAGACATGGGGAACATGACTGAAAGAAAAGATTGACTTTTCGATAGTCTTACAATGGTACATGTTATTTCCATAGAGCTTCTTAATTGATGCCCGTGTACTTGTTTGATGTTATCACAATATATATGATACATTGGTTTAGGAAGCTGGTGATTGATCAAATATTATTTGAACATAGAACGAGCTACCTGCACCTTGTTAAGATCTGATAGTTTTAAAAGGTCAAGCATCCGGTAGGATGAAGCCGTGATGATCCGTATTGCCCGTTTTTATAACTTGAAAAGTTTGTCAAGATTTGAAGGGAAATCGTTTCCCCACATAACATTGCAGTATTGAAGATAGGGCACTATCAATGAATTGTAAAAGTTAACAAGGATGTTTCTAGGAAAGCATTGTTTAACTTTGGAAATTACTCCAATGGACTTTGAATTCTTATTTGCAATGTACTTTATATGGCTTTTCCAATCAAGGTTTTCGTGTAGTAACACACCAAGGAATGTATGTTCAACTTTCCTTTGTAATTGGACATTGTTAAATTGAAGTGGTAATACGTCCACTGGGCATCTATTCTGATTGGGTCTGAATATTATAAAGTTAGTTTTTACTAGATTCAGTACAAGTTTGTTCGCCCTAAACCATTCATGTATTGTTTTTAGTTCTACATTCATTTTGCTAATCAACTCTGTTAGGTTATTACTACTATGAAATACAGTTGTGTCATCAGCAAATGACACAATCTTAACTACGGTACGTCAGTAACATTATGGATGTCATTAACATATATCAGGAACAGTAGGGGGCCCTAGCACTGAACCTTGTGGCACTCCACATTTTGTGAATGCGATCGATAGGCGAGTCAATACAATTTTTATAGATACATATTGTTTCCTGGACTACATGTACATGTTAAATAAATCAAAAGTTTCGCGCCGCCGTCAAAAAAGTTTCATGTTTCTGTGCTAAAAATAACCTTGTCACCTCTTAAAATATGCTGCCCTCAACGTTATAAATTGTCTTGTCCTTACGGCGAATTGTCTTGTCTGTACGGTGAATTGTCTTGTCCATACGCCGAGTGATTGTCTTGTCCTTACGAGTGTTTGTCTTGTCTTTACGGCGAATTGTGTCTTGTCTGTACGGCGAGTGATTGTCTTGTCCTTACGAGAATTTGTATTGTCTTTACGGCAATTCGTATTGTCCTAACGGCAGTTTGTATTGTCCTTACTGCGTGAGAGTGGGATTGTTTGTACGCCAATGTTTGTCTATTTTGGCCCCAATGGCCTCCCATAGTAAAATACCATGTCAAATACTAAATAGTGTATTCATTAGTGCTAGCATTTGACACTGTTTGGAGAGAAGCGTTATTCTCAGCTGTTAGTAATATTGGGGTTAAAGGAAATTTACTCCAAATTATTAAGAATTTGTATGAAAATGTACAAGGTAAAGTTTTTTTTTAAGATATAGAAACTGAATTCTTCAATATCGAAGAAGGAGTCAAACAGGGCTGTTCACTGTCACCTATTTTGTTTTCAATTTTCATCAATAAATTACAAAAAATGATAACAAAAAGTAACCTTGGAGTTAATATATTTAATGTTAAAATTGGAGCCTTATTTTGGGCTGATGATGTAGTGTTAGTCGGTGAAGACGAAAGAGATCTAAATCTCCTTCTTAAAGCAGCAAGTGACTATTCAAGTAAATGGAAACTGGATTTTAATTGCAATAAATCCAATGTTCTTTCTTTCGAGGCATGACTTAAACCATGAATTTTGTGTAAATCAATCAATTGACCTTTCATCAGATTTTAAACTCATAAATTGTACAAATGATGATAATGAATGGTTTGAAAGAGCTTGTAAGAAATCAACTTTAAATGAATATCTCGGATATAAAAACAAACCTTTTTTTTTAAACATATCTACAGTATATGATAAAACTGACTTCAAAGGAATCAGCCTTAAGTTTAAAGCAAGGTCTAATTGTTTAGCTTTAGAAGATAGGAAAAGTACATGGTAAGGTGGGTGCACAGGTTTTTGCAAATTATGTAACTGTAACTCTGTGGAAAATATAGAGCACTTTCTATTAGAATGCCCACAATTTTATAATATTAGGGCTAAGACCTTCCATGAAATTAAAATTGCTCTATTTAAAAATAATTTACATGAATATTGGGAAAATTTCTCCAATGGTTCACCACATCTAAAAATTCACTATTTACTTGATGATCTTTTCTCAACAAATCCCACTCTTGGCTTAATTTTTGATACATGTATTAAAGAATATCTAAAAGATGCATGGGAAAAACGAACACATGTTTTGAATGACCCTGCTAATAATGTTAATAGCTTATAGGTGTTTCCCCCCCCCCTTTTTATTTCTCTTTTTTTAATGATTTTATGAATAGACATTGACTGTACTTCTGTTGTGTTTTTGATATGTATGCTTTTACATCAATTTCACATTGCATTTATTATATTATGGGCTTGTTTTTATTTATTTATCTATTTTTATTTACTTTATTTTATTATTACTGTATTATTATTACATTTAAAAAAAAAAATTATTTTATCCCTTTTAGTTAAGATTTAAAACTTTAGAATTATATTATTTTAATTGGATTTGGATTTTTCATTACTATTGTCTCTTTTTTATGAATTTTATCTTTACTTGTAACTTTTGTTCTGTTGTATGGTCGGTGTTCCTCTGCTTTGAAAGAGAGAGCCAATAAATTATTATTAAATTATTAGGAGTATGATAGGTCAATGGTGTCAAACTGAAAATACTCAATCTCGCAGTCTTTTGTAATTGTAAAATAACGAAAGTAGGATAAGACTTGTAGTAATAGAACAAGTAAGATAAGCAGGCCTGTATCCGGGGAGGGGGTGAAGGGTGCGTTGGGTGCGTACGCACCCCCCAAATCGAAAAACGTCCACTAATTATAACCAAAAAAAAAGAAAAATGAATCACATAACAGTACAGTATTAAGATTGTATGAATGTACAAATGAGTTACATTAAGAATACTAGAGCGCTGACTCCACACGCGCAATATTTTGTACTGCCAGCAACATAACACAACAAACATACACACGTTATATGCACGTTATCGTCTAGGTGTATCTTCCCCTAACTACCAGCCGGTATGTCAGTGTATAGCAATGAAGTCAAAATGCTAGAATGACACCCCGGTTTAGACAAGTATAATCGTTCCTAGCGCTCTCAGAAATACCCTGAGACGAGTATATACTCGACGATGGAGCGCGCACGTGTTCAAAAATGGGGAGAAAAGAACAGGAAATTAAAAAGCGAAAAGCTGTTGCAAAATCTTGCCAAACATTGGATGGCTGAGTCAAAAAAAAATACCGTGAAGATAGAATTAATGCCTACCACCCGATTTAGAAGAACAGTATGCGAACCAAAAGAAAGATGAAACCCAGACTACGGTTGTCCTGAAGGTATAGATTGATTTTAATATGTTGTCCTTTGACTTTGTCAACCCACGAACTATAGAAATAGAAATAGGCCTATATTAAAGATAATTTATTTAGCCAGTTGAAAATCATTTATAAAATACTCGTATCATGATGATTCTTTTATACAGTATACCCCGTCACGGGTTCAATGGATAGATAGCGTATACATACGGTATAATTATGCTTATACATGTTTTCTGTCGATGCCAAGAATAAAAATGTTGATTAATTTGATTCAAATGCTTTGAATCAGCTCATTTACAGTCGCTTTTTATCGACTCTTTATATCAAACTTTGTTATTATTCATTGAAAAGCAGAATTAATTTTGAATTTATATTCGTAATGGTTACGAATTTATACAGTAGTATTTTTCATTTGGGAAACAATTTGCTTGTTTCTCCATGTCCTCCACTGGTAATTTTTTGATATGCCCTATCGCTGTGTTCACGGACATATAGAGATTACGGTAACATGATAAAATGCCTTCAAATTAGTCTACTAGGACGTAAGAAAGCAAATTTTTCCCGGGCCTTCAGCCCCTGAACCCCGACCGGGGGCCCTGGTCGGACCCCTGGCCCCAGCCTGGTTGCTCGCTGCGCTGGCAAAACGCCCCCCCCCCCCCCTATTATTCAAAAAGCTGGATACGGGCCTGATAAGACCTGTTGTATAATCGGTAATCATGGATTTCTGTTGTATAAACTTTATTATAAAATTAATTAGAGATTTGAATGTTGGCGTATTGGCATTCAGATTCTGAATTGATGCTGTGGGCCTATGCCAGGGGCTTAGACAAGGCACGCAGGTCAAGGGCCTAGGCCTAGTTAGGGAAGGGCCTAGTTTGGTAAGGGGCCTACAGTAGTAGGCTAGGTGCCAGGCCTATAAGGTATGCCTAGGTACACAAAAAGAATACTAGGTTAGGTAAGCCAGGGCTTGGGTGATTTGGCGCAGTTGGACAAAACAAGGAATCGTTTCTATTGTTTTTTCGACTTTTATTAGATAAATATGCTCTACAGTGGTGGATCCTGTTTGCTGGAGGTCAGAGGGGTGGGGTGTGGAAAGACTAGCACCAGCAAATAACGAGTGTGCCATGAATCATTTAGCTAAGAGTTAATAATAATAATAATAATTTGGATTTGTAAAGCGCAAAATACAGGTCTCTATGCGCTAGAAATTTGCAAATTAAAATAAACTAAAGAGATGAGTCTTGAGACGATTTTTAAATATCTCAACAGAAGGAGACTCACGAACACCTTGGGAGCAGCAACGGAAAATGCTCTTTCACCATACGTACGACATAAAGGGATGAATAATGTAGATGAACTAGATGTAGATCTTAAAGCTCTAGAACAAGTGGTGGAACGAAGTTTAATCAGGTTGGATATGTATGAGGGTAATTTATTATTTAATGATGTATATGTGAAAAGCAACAATTTAAATGAGATGCGTTGCTTAACAAGTAACCAGTGCAGGCGACGAAGAGTAGATGTTATATGCTCAAATCTAGAAACTCCTGACACAAGACGTGCAGCCATATTCAAAAGAAGTTACAGCTTCCTTATATACCTTATATGTTGGGGGTATATTCACGTTAGCCTGCAGACACAGGCATCTGCCCCTGTTCTGAAGTGGTAAGAGATGCTACTACTAGTGATAAATGATCTTACTGGAGGCTGTCTCTTATACACATCTAGATGTGTATAAGAGACAGCTGGTCTAAACCAAGGGGCCAGCGAAACCTCGGTCGACGAACCGGATTAAAATAAATACCTTCATCTAGTTCTAAATAATGAATACATTATTTTAATACTTACCGGTTCCACAGTAGAAAGCTATTATTATCATTTGAAAATTTCTATATGTGATCTTTGTCGTCGTATGGAGTTTTGAAGGTACGAAATGGGCTTTACATTATTTTTGTTGATATCGAACTTTGACTTTGAACGGGTTATTCATATTCAATTCAGAAGGTAGTATGAAATAGGTTGCAACTCCTTATTCAGGAAACAGGCGATGGGGAGAGAGATGGTGAGCATTGATATGGAGATAAGTTAGGCTTGGACATGACTCCCAAACCTGTTAAACTATGATAGTATGAGGCGCTATCTGTTTAGCAAAAATTGACTTTGTTTTTTACGTTATATATTTATATCATTCATTAAATAATATAAGTGTCATTTTTTATATAATTACATATATAATTGTTTATATAATATATAAAATATTATATATTATATGAAAAATTATATATTAAATAAAACATATATTATAGAAAAATTATATATTAACAATTATATATTATATAAAAATATATATTAAATAAAAAAAATTTGTTCTGATGTACTGATTCTTAAATTGTATTAAAAAAACCTCATGAGATGTTATCTTTCTGGTTACACTCAATTGATAGCAATTATGTTTGTTAAATTCACTCACGTTGACATAAGTCTAAACTTTGGACTATCAAGCTATATTTTGTTACTCATGGATTGACCCACAATAAACAACGTTCTTTGTATTAGCATTGTACTCAGTCTGATCTAGGGTATAGTTTAAAAAATGTACTGTGGAGCTTCCGACTTTTAAAGATCGGCGAGTTATAGTCGCGAAATCCATCGGCGAGTTAAATCGCGTATTAAGGTTAGGGCCGCGAAAAATAAGAGCTCTATACGGTACATTGTAGGCTGGGGCGTCTTGTTTATAATACTGAGTTGAATAGAATCAGTTAGCCATGAGTGGCAGCATTGACAAGAGAAAAAAACAAGAAATGGAAAGACTTGCCAATAGCATCATTGAATTTAAAGCAGTTGGCAGATCAATTAAAATCATCGATGCTACTGTTGGACAGCAACTGCTTAACTGTATATCAAGAATATGCTTATGGTGGCCATATATCGACAATATGTCTGGAAGTGTATTCGATGGAATGCCTAGCGAAGTCTGCGGTGACATCGACCAAATGGTGACTATGCGAATATTTCCAGTTGTTCGGTGGCAATCTCAAGCCGTAGTCACCAATCATGAATGGGGGTATGTAATGGCTGAGCATAATCCAAATCATCCAGTGTACTTGAGACTTAAGGTTGTTGACAAAGCGTTTCTGCATGATAGTATCAGAACTACTGTTGGCGGGTATATGAAGTCCACCGACTTCATAAATTCGTATAAATACCATGACTTAGGGGAAGATGAAGGTGTTAGTATATATAAGATACAAGGTCCAGCAACTGTATCTGCAGGGCACATGGACCAAGCATACGGAAAAACCAGGGACATAGTTTATTGCTTAAAATGTCAATCATGGCCGTCTATCACTGATGATTTCTTTACTAGAGAGAGGTTAAACAATTGGCCATCACAGGAGCTGTTGGACACGATCTCTGATTTAGATTGTCTTGTAGTGGCAATTGGACGCCCTCGTAGCCTTTCAAAAGACACTGAATGGAGATTGTCTTTTTCCGTAGCTGAGAAAAAACTTATTCATAAAATGTGTGGACCGTATTCTAACTGCATGATGGCACTGAAGGCACTAAAGAACAAGTATATTGTATACAGTAATCCTGACAAATCAACGCCATTCTGCTCCTATTTCATAAAGACAGCTTGCTTGTGGATGTGCGAAATATTCCCACATAAAGATTACAGTCTCATGGATTTAATTAGAAAAATTCTGGACTGGCTCATTGATTGCTATAAACAAAGAAATCTGCCTCATTATTTTATTCCCAGACAAAATTTAATTGGACATCTTTCAAGAGAACTCTGTGAGGAAACGAGGGTAAAACTAATAGAATTAAAAACAAATCTTTGGAAGATGGTAATGTCTAGTCATGTCAGTATTGATCATGTAGAACTTAATGTCATAAACAGTATGTGCAATGACCTGAATGTCACTGAAGTAACTGTATCTGATGACTGCGCAGCACTTGAGACAATTCTACTGAACCACCCAAGGGCTACAGATGCGCTTGAAAAGGCAAATTCTCTGCTATGCACAGGAAGTCACTTACACAGAACATTAGAACATTTGAAAACATCGGAGATGACAGGAAGGGATTTAATAGCGGGCATTTTTGTAATACTTGAAAGATTTATAGGACAAGGTCATCCCTCTGAAGTCTTTAGACTTCCAGAGGAAATCATTATAACAATTATTGAAAATATTGAAGGGAAAGTGCCAGAAGGCTACGGCGAAATGGTGAAGCAGCTTTTATATAGATCTTTGGGTGATTTGTATACTTATTTATTGATTTATTTTCGAAACAAATGTCCTCAAAATGATGCAGCTCTCTACGAAAATAAACCTCTTCATTACTACAAATTAGGAGCTGAATTGATCTTTCCTGATAAATGGTGTGACCAAGGTTCAGGTGGGCAAGCTCATGTAATAATATACCATTATTTAATGGGTAATTATAAAGCATTGAAAAAGGAACTTCTAAAGTTTGAACCCTTACTCGTTGAAAATATAGACAACGACTATTTGATGAATAGACTGATTAGTATAGGCTTTAATTCAAGATCATATCTAATGATGGATGCCTGGGCCATGGATGAAAAGTTCCAGCAATTTGCCAAATCTTTATTGTGGTTTCGCATGAACCCTATCACTCTTGTCTTTTATATAAAGGCCAAGGTATCACTTAAAGATGGGGATCTAGAAAATGCATTTGCGATTGTGAAGGAAATGAAGGCGCGTTTGAAGAAAATGTTTTGCAGACTTTTACGTGATGTCACAAAGTCATTGATTGAAATTATAGAAATAGAAACACTAGAGGTAACGAGAATGCTATACTTTCCCAAGAAGAAAATTGTAGTTGACCTGATAGGATCTAATAATTACAACAGAGCAATTACAACAGTCGATCGTGCGTCAATAGTTAATTGAGTGGAGTTGAATACCGGTAGCTTGGCGGCTAAGATGCTTACCCTCCAATCCAAGGAGCCTGTGTTCAATTCTTATCACGGTAACAGATTTCTTCTCAAGACTCATAATGAGACTATGTTTATGTAGAGCAATGTTCCGCAAGCTTTTAGGACTGGATCCCATAAACTGTTCAGGCATTTAACCGCGTCCCACCTACCGACTGCCAACCAATCGGGTAGATACAATATATCAAAGACTAAGTTGAAAACTCCACCTTCTTTTAGCACGGTGGTGGCGCCATGCTTTGTCCGACGGGGGTGGGGGTCCGATGTGCCCGACGGGAGCGTAAGTGGGTGGGGTCAGGGTTGCCAAAACCTCTTAGAGGTCCCATCCAGGTTCGCAGCCCCCAGAGGCTTCGACAACTTAGCGATTCTAAAGGCTTATTTAATCTTGTCTCATGTATTCTGTAAAAGTGACATAATTTTGTTTTCTCACGATGAAATGTGCTTTTCTCACCGGCAGGGGCTGGCTCTATCGGAAAGGAGACCACTTTTTTACAGTACAGTATGGTAGTCTAAAAGTGCTGCCTCTTTATTACTTGTTTAAGTTAAATCTTAAACGCATAAGACGTTCTTAGCGAAATCGAGTCATGAAGAATAGTATTTTATGATATTTTATTATTGCGCTTCTGGTGTTTGTATGTAAGGTACAATGAGATACAAACGAAAGAGATGTCTTTCAAACTGTTATCTTAATAAAATTCACTCGAGAAAGTGAATGGATGGTTTTATTTCTCAAGTCAACACACTTGACATAATATTAAACGTTAATACATTTGGCAAATTTAGCAAGGTGTGGAGAAGTACCGCATAATCTTCTAGCTTACAAAGAAACACAGCCCAGCGGGCGCTGCAACAAGGCTAGCAACGCAACAAAGTTTTTCACTCGATCCATGTGCTTGTGGCGTCAAGTAAATACACCCCTGTACAGAATAACCCGACAACCAGGGTTTCACAACTTTTTAAAAGAAGAGCGCTGATTGGCTGTAGACACGGCGCTTGGACTTTTTTTTGTATGCAATACTATTGTTCTACGCCTGCATTTATGAAATAAATAATAAATTTAAAAAGAAAATGTGGGTGTCATGTGTCTTATTTTATGGGGGAAATAATGAAATGGTAGATTAACGTTAGTTAGATTTGATAAATAAAATCCATTCACATAATTAGGGAGTTCACGTCGATCCATGGTTGAAAGTAGGGGGGACGAAATGAAAAACAAAGTCTACGGCCCAAGCCTAGGTTGCGTACCAGGGGGCGAAGCCCCCGAGAAGCTCTGGTGCCTATAGCCTTTTAATAGATTTTAAGCAATGCAATTAACATTTATTTCCATTCGAAATTTTTGAAATATCCAGTGGCGGATCCAGTAATTTGAAAGAGTTGGGCCCAGAGAGGGACTTTTACAGATGGAGAGTGTAGACCACCTCTGCCCCACCATGGTTGGGGCTGAGGTAAGAAAATTTATAATTATGGCACATCTAGTTGGTCGGAAATGGCACTCTCAAACTAAATTTGAATCTAATTCGTTTAAAAAAAAAATTGGTTCGTGTGGGAATCGAACCCACAACCTCCAGGTTTGCTATTTATGATTCACCATCAACTGAACTGCCCTTTGAAAAAAAAATTGGCCCGTGTGGGAATCGAACCCACGACCTCCGGGTTTACTACCCCTGATCACAATGACTAAACGGAGAGAAGAAGCACCGCGACCCCTAAGCCATAAATGCGATGAACCTAGATAACAAGTACCAGTTAGTCAACTCTGAGACTACTAGAAAAAATTATTCGTATATATACAGCTGCTGGTTAATATTACACATGGTCATGTTGTCAAAAGTATAGGCCGTGGTCCAACAGGGTTTGTTTTCGCTTTCTGTTGTACAGGAAATGTAGAATTAAATTTATAATCGATTTTTGATTGTTCCCATCTCCATAACTTACACACTTTTTTTAAATAGACAAAAATGTTATTTTTAAGAAAAAGGGGACCATGAACAATTATCAAATTATAGACCCACTTCACTGCTTTCTGTTTTTTTCTAAAATCATTGAAAAAATAATGTACACCAGACCTAATAATGATTATTATTATTATTATTATTATTATTATTATTATTATTATTAATAATAATAATAATAATAATAATAATAATAATAATAATTAGGTGTCAAAAATGATGTACTTAAACATGGTCTGATAGATACTAGAAGTCGAGCTCATAAAGTACAATATTATCATTAAATAGGTAATTATAAAATATTGAAAAAACTTGTAGAATGAAAACCCGTACTCGTACTTTTTCATGAATTCAGTTTATAGTTTAAAGCCCCATTCCTGGCAAAATTTCAATTTTTAAGAAAAATTTAATTTTTGTATAATGTTATAAAGATTTATAAATATAATACGGAATTGCTAGTTTAACTGAAATTAGACAAGAATGAAAAAAATGTAAAATAAGACTGAAATTTGATTTTTTTGTGTTCCACACAAAAAATAAATGCGGATGAATTTTTCATGTTGATTTTGCGATAGGTCGTGAGAAGAAATATCGTAGGCGCCGAAAACATTAGCCTATCCAACGCTGCTGGCTAGGCCTAGCCTTACCTCGATTTAGGTTCTGTTATCACACATAAAATCGGCCGACATGATATTTTCCGTTGCTAGTATTGACACTTGTGAAATATAATATTTCATAGGAATTACTTCAATTTTGTTAAAAAACTGATTCTGACTGAGATTTTGACACTTAAACAAACATATCTCAGCCTAACCGAACGATAAATGAAAAGTTGCTTTAAAAATATTGGACACCTTGAGTTACTTGATTTTAAATTGATAGAAATTGATACTAAGGCTAACAGGAATGTTATACTGCTCAAATGCTTTGACACCACTTGAGAAACCCGCCCTTGTATTATATTTTATATCCAACAAAACAATGACTGCGAATATGAATTTTAGGCATACACCGTCAATTTATACACAACTATAATCATAATTTTGTTTTAATTTATTTTATTAAGTTAAGCAATATTGAGGTTTCACTAGTATTGTTGCTACAGGCTATAGGACTGTTCTATTTGAATTACATAACTTTTGTCCAGTCTGTACAACATAATTTGTTTTTTATAACACACAGAAATCGTATTCATTGTACAGTGTTCTAATATTACTTAACCACTAGTTACAAGGAACACTTGCTCATTGATGGGATTGAAAATGTAAATATTAAATGTAAAACGAATTTGTAACTATTTGTGAAATCTTTTTTTCGCAGTTGTTTTCAAATGTACTGAGTATTCGGTACATTTCCACGTCAGGTAGGGCAAAATTACACCTATACATGTTTCTCCTGACGCAAATCCAGTTACTGTCTATTCCATCACGACAATAACAATTAGTACTATTTGTGAATGTGTTATCGCATTTGAAAGGAGCGTCACTCATGTGTTCAGCTCATAACCAAATACTATAAGATAATAATAGGTCTACATTTGAGAGGGGCGCTTATTACTGGAGTAGGCCTAATAAACTGGTCCAATTTGTTGTACAAAGGCCTATCTGACTTGTTGCAACGTTTAATAATCCGTTAATACAGTTCAGATGATATTTGCAAATCTTTTTTATCTTGACGTTTACAATGCAATATAACAAATGCTTTACAGCTAACAGATCATCACTGAATTACGAAATGTACACCAACTTTATATTTTTTTTTTTGAAACCAGTAGGTATAATATAAGTAAAATTAAAAACAGTTTCTTATTCATATCTGTATAATACGTAGAGTTAGGATTTGCGATCTTCAAATGGTTGTATAATTTGCATTGCCTATTTGTAGGCTTAATCCCTGTAAACATACGATTGATAGTAATTCTCTTATTCAATAAAAGTCAATCAGTAGCGGTTACAAGGAAGTGGTGGGGCAGCTGGTCCGTTCCCCCACTCCCCCCCCCCCTAAATTGATAAAACTTTTTAAAAAATGGAGATATAAACAAATTATATTCAAATTCTGGTAGTGGAAGATATTCGAAGTCTGGAAGTGCTATTTCCGGCCATCTACAGATACCATAATCACAAATTTTCTTACCTCAGCCCCAACCATGATAGTGGGGCTGAGGTGGTATAGATCCTCCATTTATTAAAGTACCTCCCCAGCCACCTCTATTTTGAATTCCTGAATCCGCCACTGTCGCCATAAATACTTAACACACATACGGCCATCGGCGCAGTTCAAAACAACGAACTGGCTTATTTTACAAGGTAAAATTAAAAAACATTAGGCCTATTATACATTAGTCAGCGATTTTTTTTTTCTTTAAGGAATGACCAGCCAGGCGAATTTACTTATGCCAGAGGTTTATGAGAAGGATGAGAATGATGCCAAATTATGTCAAAATGAAGGAAAACTTATGGTAGATCATTATGCCAAATTTGGATGAAGCAGACACAGATACAAAAAAAATTAAATACAGAATGGAGAGGGAATATTATCTTGTGATTTCCTCCAACACAAGCCATCTGGTAACAACTCGCTAAGAATTTAGATACCAACAAGCTAATCTTCTTTTCCCCGACAATGTTTTCAATTTCCAAGATGAGGGGATGATAATTCGATTGCCGCAAAAACAAAATAAACAAGCAACAAGTTTTATGGGTGTTTAATTGGTGCAGCCGAACAATGGCCAAACCATCGGTAGCAAATCATGCCTCAAGTTGCTTTTTGGGTCATGGGCTCTAAAACATTCTCAACTTTGCATTATAACACTCATTATATCTTTCGTTGAAAAACTATGTTTGATACGATTTATTACATCATGTTCTTGAGTTTTTCAGTTTATTTATTTGACCAAAAGATGGTCGGGGGCAGCTTAAGCAAACAAATCACTATAACTATTTCAAGCCAGCTGCCCCCTTGAGTACTGAATTATTATCTACTGTATTTCATTTATACATTATATTGTTTGTTCCCAGTAGCAGCCTGATTTGAATATTATTTCGTATGATTTACCAGCTGCAACCCCAGCTATTATTTAGCTGAACAAAATTCGCTCCGCTTTGTGTGAGCCCACACGTTTTATAGAGGAAGAGTGGTCTTCGATTCGTAATGCTAATGCACGAGCGTTCCACTATAAAGAACAGAAGGAAGGTCAATTCCCACCATTTAATTTCTTTTCTAAGTTTGTCACAGACTTTGGAAAAGAACGAAACGACAAAAGTCTTATGCTGTCTACCCACGAGGTAGAATCGAAAACACATGTTAACCCAAGAAGGCTGAGTGGTCCTGCCAGATCTCCATATCGCACTAACGTTCTGACAAAATTGACTGGTGTTGCCAAGGCTCATGACAATCCGGCATCAGATGGTATAGACATAGATACCAAATGTCCTATACACAGGACTCCTCATCCACTGACTGATTGCAGAGCGTTCCTTAAGATGCCGATGGAGGAAAAACGTTCACTGTTGAGGGATGCAAAGATTTGTTATCGGTGTGTGGCATCCACAGCCCATATTGCAAGAAACTGTAAAGCTACGGTTTCGTGTTCAATCTGTGGTAGTAATCGGCACAAATATTTCCTCCACGTTGGCACACATGCCGACGAAGCGCATGGCGGGGAGCGAAGACCGGTATTATCGAAATGCACCCAGGTTTGCCGCAACAATCCATATGGAAGATCTTGCTCCAAAATATGTTTGGCACGAGTATATATCGACGGCAATCCTGCAAACGTGATTACCACTTATGCCGTCCTAGATGATCAAAGTAACAAGTCCCTGGCCAAATCCAAGCTGTTCGACCTGTTGAAGGTTAAAAGTGAATCGATGTCATACACGCTTAAGACATGTTCCGGGGTGGTGAACACAGCCGGTCGTTGTATTACAAGACTTATTATAGAATCCGTCGACGGTCAAGTATCCATACCTGCTCCACCCTTAATTGAATGTAGTGCGATTCCCGATTGTAAGGAGGAGATACCTACTCCAGAAGTAGCAGAACATCATCCGCATCTGAAGTCAATTGCGAAGGAAATTCCGAAAATTGACCCAGACGCAGATATACTAATACTCCTGGGGCGAGATGCACCACAAGTCCATAAAGTCCGTGAAGTTCGCAACGGACATAACAATTCACCATGGGGACATCGACTAGACTTAGGCTGGGTGGTGATCGGAGAAGTTTGCATAGGAAAAGCGAACCATAGTAACACTGTCAATATATTCCGTACCCATGTCCTGCCGAACGGACGTCCTTCCTGTTTCGAGTCATGTACAAACCATTTCGACATTTCACACCCAGCCCACCCACCAGATCCAGAAACGCACTATGCTGGTAGACGATGGCCTAACCCGGGGGAGGACGTTTTTCGTGTGTCCAAGTTTGATAACAAAGTCGGTAGCTCCATAGAAGATAGACAGTACTTAAAGATCATAGCATCCGAGTTCTCAAAAAGTGAGACTGGGAATTGGGTCGCTCCACTCCCATTCCGCATGTCCAGGACACCGTTACCTAACAACCGTCACGATGCGATGAAACGATTTCATTCCCTACTTAAGTCTTTCTCAAGAAAGTCAAAGATGAAAGACCAGTATCTACAGTTCATGACAACCATGATTGCTAAGGGTCACGCGGAACAAGTAGTTTCCGACGGTGATGGAGAGCGATGGTATTTCCTCACTACCTTAGATTCCTATGGTTCGAGAATGACAATCCGGATGTAGCAATCGTGGATTATAGAATGAAAGTCCATACATTCGGTAATGCACCATCACCAGCTGTCGCAACATTTGGCTTGCGCAAGACTGCCCAGGATGCTGAAGACAAGTTTGGCAAAGACGCCCGAGAATTCGTGAACCGTAACTTCTACGTTGACGACGGTCTAAAAGCTCTCCCCACTCCAGACAAAGCTATTGACCTGCTACAACGCACTCAGGCAATGTTAGCAACTGCAAATTTGCGTCTTCACAAAATTGCCTCCAACAATGTCGAAGTAATGGGAGCCTTTTTCAGCGAAGACCACGCAGGAGACCTGCGTGACCTAGATCTCAACGTACAAGCACCTCCAATCCAAAGGTCTTTAGGAGTATATTGGGACCTAAAGCGTGACGTGTTCACATTCAGAATTGGAGAAGAAGAGAGACCTTTCACCAAACGAGGAGTGTTAGCCGAAATAAACAGCATCTACGATCCTATTGGTATTGCTGCTCCAGTCCTAATTCAGGGGAAACTGCTGTCTCTTATACACATCTAGATGTGTATAAGAGACAGGAGTAGAGCGTATACTCAACACCACACAATCAGTACAGTGGCGTTATATACAGTCAGACAAGAATCCAGCCGACCTGCCTTCTAGAGGTATTACCTCGTCTGGACTAGCGTCTTCTGAATGGCTAAAAGGCCCTGAATTTCTCCGTAACAAAGGCGCTACAGCAGATATTCAACCAACCGAATTTCCAATCCAAGAAGAAGACCCCGAAGTTAGACCCGTGGTTAAGACTTATTCTACAAAATTGCAGCCAAGCTCGGGACTCGGAGCCGAGAGGTTTCACATGTTCTCTGATTGGTTCAAACTCTTACGAGCAATAAATAACCTACTCCATATAACACGTTCATTCGGCAACAAGCCAACACAACCTAAAAGCTTAAAGGTTGGCATATTTGCACGTCATCAACCACACCAGACGACTTAGCTGAGGCAAGTCAAATTGTTATACGCACTACCCAGTATACTGTGTTCAAAGCAGAATTGGACCTGTTAGAAAGCCGACGACCACTTCCAAAGGCGAGTCCACTCATTAAGCTAGATCCATATATAGATGACAAAGGGTTTCTTCGTGTCGGTGGGCGCCTCAGTAATGCTGGAATTGGAGAACGTGCTGCTCATCCTATAATTATTCCAGGATCCCACTATGTATCTGACTTATTAATCCGTTATTATCACGCACAAGTTAAGCATCAAGGGAGACACCTCACACGTGGAGCAATCAGAAGTGCAGGATATTGGATTGTTGGAGAGAAGAGTAGAGTTATCAGTATTATCGACAAGTGCGTTAGATGTAGAAAGTGCAGAGGCAAAGAACAGATTCAAAAGATGGCAGATCTACCTGTCGAGCGGCTTTCCCCTGCACCCCCATTTAGATATGTAGACCTCGACGTATTCGGGCCCTGGGTCGTGTCCACACGCAAAACCAGAGGAGGTCAAGCACGAGGCAAAAGATGGGCTGTCCTATTCACATGTATGTCATGCCGTCCTATTGACATTGAGGTTACAGAATCCATAGAAGCGTCAAGTTTTATCAATGCATTGCGAAGATTTCTAGCCATACGGGGAACGGCAAAACAAATTCGTTCTGACTGTGGGACGAACTTCGTCGGCGCCTGTAACGAGATTGGAATACCTTTGGACGTTACTGACCAGAAGATCAGGAAGTACCTCCTTAAAAATAATAATTGTCAATGAATTTTCAATCCTCCCCATTCATCTCATATGGGGGGAACATGGGAAAGGATGATAGGCATATCTAGGCGCATCCTAGACAATATGTTTGCTGAATTGGGTCCGATTCAACTAACCCATGAAGTTCTAACTACCCTTATGGCCGAGGTGACAGCAATCGTGAAATCCAGACCACTTACACCAGTTCCGAATGATCCTCAATCACCAGACGTTTTGACACCAAATATGATTTTAACACAAAAAACACAACTCGCAGGGGCTCCTACTGGCAACTACACCAAGAACGATTTATTTGGGAAACAATGGAGAAGGGTTCAATACCAGCTGACACCTTTTGGTCAAGATGGAAAAACGAATACCTTCCACTCCTACAAGAAAGAAGAAAGTGGCACCGTGTCAACCGCTGCATGAAGGAAGGAGACCTCGTCTTAATTAAAGAGAAGGAGATCCGTCGAAACAACTGGCCAATGGGTAGAGTCACAAAGGCTATCGAGAGTAGCGACAAGTTGGTGCGCAAAGTGGATATAAAAGTTTGCAAGGATGGTTCTTCTACCAAGATACTTTCTCGACCAGTGCATGAACTGATCCTGCTCATCCTCGTTGAAGACATGTGTTAGATATTGTCCCAATATGAATCTATTAGGCCTTTATCTTATTATTTTCGTAATTTTGGAAATGCAGAACTTTTTATGTCTTAAAGAGTTTAACTTAAATATTTTTAGTACTGTTTAAGATTTCGCCTTTAAAGTTTAATTGTTTAGAAGTAGTGGTATCCTCTGTATACCAGGCGGGGAGTGTGCTGTCTCCTATCTCAGTATAGTAGTACTATATTGGTTACTAGGCTACGTTGCTAACGCTTTATCTATGTTAATGTTCGTCTGCGGTATGCAGATGAGTCTTGGGCATATGTTCATGTAGATGCTGAGTTTAGAAATAGACGAGACAAAACATTGGTACTGTTGATAGTAGAGCTAGTACGAAGATGTATAATGCATAATGTAGCCTGCCACAAGAACAGTCTTTTTACCGCACGCACGCACAAACGCACGCATACATTTATGTCATTGTTGATTAAACGGACTCAGAAAGCCGTACTTGTGTCTGTTGAGTTGCATTGACTGATTGTTGGTTAACTAGCTGGATAGCGGTCCCGGACATCCTCCGACGTGAGGCCAGCATAATGTTTGATAGTGAATTGTTGAAAAAAAAATAGTAATTTTACATTTATGTTTATTAGTGTTAATATGCCTGTGTGCAAATTGATTTATATAAGGATAATATATATCTATATAGATTATAACCATTATGATCATCTTTATCAATACTGTAATTATAAATCTATTTGAAATAGCTTTTGCATATGTAAGCATTGTATAAATACGAAAAACAACGAAATAAAGGAGAATAAAGGTTGCACTCGAAAGGGAAAAAAAAACGATATGAAAACCTTCCGTTGATATGCGAGTTGTGATTTACTTAACATAATTTTAAATATTATTTTATAAAACAAAATAATTTTATATTGATTGTTTGTTCCTTTTTTTCAACTTTGTAAATATAACATCATGTAATTATCAAATGCTTTTTCAGAACCTTAGTTATAATGGTACTGAATAATTGTGACAATTGATATTATGATGATAATACAGTAAAACGATGGTATTGATGGATGTGATAATGATGTTGCAGAATCAGAAGGATGATAACAATGGAGAATGATGGTGATAATGATGATTAATGATGATGAAAATGACAATGGTGACCCTATAATAACAGTGGTGTAGAAAAGTATTTTTTTATTGGGGCGGGGGATGATTGGCGTGTCGGAAAGGAAAGGAAAGAAAAAGAAAAAGAGAAGAGAAAAATAAAGACAAGAATAAAAAGGAAAATATCATAATGACCAGACTCACAACCCTTCTAGCTCCACTTCAGAAATTGTTATAACTCCTTTGATCTATGCTACCCGATGGCGTAACAACTGGGGGACAAGGGGAAAATATCTATCTTTGAAAAATCTTCCCCACCCCTTTATAAATGCCATTTTTATCCCCTGAAAGTGCCTAAAACCCTCAAAAAATTCCACATTTTAGGGAGGTTTGATCAATTTCAACCAAATTAGAATTAAAAACACCGGGGGACAAGGGGAGAAAATCTTTCCCCACCGCTTGACAAATGCATCCTCTGAAAGTGCCTATAATTCCCAAATTCTTTGCGCGCATTTCTTGTTACGGTAGGCCAATTTCCTCTATAAATTGCACATTTTAAGGAGTTTTCATCAATTCCGACGAAATTAGAATTAAAAGCACAAAAATATTTTTTAGGGCATTTTTAGGTTTATCCTTTTAAGTTACCGTAATCAAAACACATAATAGTCCAAAACTCAATAAAGACAAATTTAAGATAGATCGTTTTAACCTAAAAGAAAGGCCTCAATGTGTATTGATGGTGAAAGAATATGTTTGTAATAAATAAAACCATGATGAAAATGCTTATATTTAGTTTCAAACACACGTGCATGGCCTATATTATAAATAGGATTTATTCTGAAATATAGTCGATCAATCAAAAAGGGTTGGCCAAAAAACTTCAATCGAAATAGAGTCGAAGAAGATAAATAAGTCGCAAATAATTATTGTTATGATTACTATGAGTTATTTTTTTCAGTATATTATTTATTATATTTTTTATTATTACTAAATATTATTAATCAAAAGACATTTACCTATATAACTATAACACAACATTTATTGACAAAAGAGATCGAAGATTTTGGTCCATCATGGAACCATTTTCAAGATCAAATGATTTTTTTAAAATAAAACAGAAACACCAATGAAGTGGCGTGTAATTAACATATCAATACTGTGTAAGCTACGTGTTTTATTGTATCTATACAATTTACTTATGCAGCTACTCTGATTTTCCTATAATAAACGCCACAGATTTTTCTGGAGTGTCTACCAAACTTATAACAACCGACCAATCAGAACGTGGTATTTAATAGTCAGTAACTTTCCGATATGAAATTTTACATTGTTAGTATTTTAGTTTCGACGAGAAGATGTACGCCTGTGTCTTAGACTGTTTGATCAAGTTTTAAGATTTATTATTTTTTTAGTGTGTGTTATTAGGTTACTAGGCCTATATAATATATAATGTATACATTTAATAATTTAATTAGAAATAATTATTTAAATTACTAATTGTAAAACAAATATAATATAATGTGAACAATAATATAGGCTAAGCTAGACCTAATCAATTAATGATATAATAAAGGCAAATATTTAGAACATCATTAATACAACACCTTCATGACAGGCCAGCCCTCAAAATCTTGTTTCAATAAATAACTGAATTCACTTCAATGCTATATTTTGATCTTCATTCATAATTATTATTATTATTATTATTATTATTATTATTATTATTATTATTATTATCATTGACTTTTTATTTTTATTTATTTATTTATTTATTTATTTATTTATTTATTTATTATTTATTATTATTATTATTATTATTATTATTATTATTATTATTATTATTATTATTATTATTATTATTATTATTATTATTATTATTATTATTATTATTATTATTATTATTATGTCTTTGCCATTTCAACATTAGGCCTATCATTGTTTCTCTCGTAGGCATCTTGTACAGGGACATGTTCCCTTTTTGCCTAACCAGTCTCATTACGTTTTGAGTGAAATAAAATTATGAATTATGAATATTACCAATGTCATCTATCGATAAAAACATCGATTCGATCAATTAACGGCAGCTTTTCGCACTGTGGCAGTGCCGATAGAAAACAGCAACTTTTTGGCACTGCGGCAGTGCCGATAGAAAACGGCAGCTTTTTGGCACTGCGGTAGTGCCAAATCGGCACTGCGGCAGTGATGGTAGCCACTACCGTGTTATTAAACCAAGTTCTATTCTGTTATTCATTTGTATATGCTCTCTATTAGAGTATATTGTACACAATGTTTGATAGTGAATTGTTGAAAAAATAGTAATTTTACATTTATGTTTATTAGTGTTAATATGCCTGTGTGCAAATTGATTTATATAAGGATAATATATATCTGCTATATAGATTATAACCATTATGATCATCTTTATCAATACTGTAATTATAAATCTATTTGAAATAGCTTTTGCATATGTAAGCATTGTATAAATACGAAAAACAACGAAAAAAGGAGAATAAAGGTAGGTTGCACTCGAAAGAAGAAAAAAAAAACGATATGAAAGCCTTCCGTTGATATGCGAGTTGTGATTTACTTAACATAATTTTAAATATTTGTTCCTTTTTTTCAACTTTTTTTTTCTCTTTTGTGGGAGTTGCACCCACTTTTATTTCATTTCTCTTTTCTTAGTTTAATAACATTTTTTTTTTTCTTTTTTTCTACACATGAAATAATGACATACTGGTAATAAAGGCCATTGAATAATAATAATAATGATAGTAATGATAATAATAATATTAATGATAATGACACTTTCTTATAATTTAACATCCACTAAAGGTTAGTCCCTTTGAAGCTGCATGGACAGCATTTCGTAGTTTAACTTTATTTTCATTATAATATTTTGAATCAAAAAATTTGAATATTAATACAAACTTGCTTAAATATTTTTTACTTTTTTCCCTTAATTTTTTGTTTCTTTCAAATCAAAGTATCTGACGGTTCATCTCTTCAATGTACCGTGATATAATTCATAATATATATATATATATACTGTCACCTACATACATACATATACAAACACATATGTATATATATACATATATACACTTACATAAACACATATATGATTACAGTTCATCAATGATCGGATTGGTACTCTTATTTCTATTCCTTTTTTCAACTTTGTAAATATAACATCATGTAATTATCAAATGCTTTTTCAGACGCTTAGTTATAATGGTACTGAATAATTGTAACAATTGATATTATGATGATAATACAGTAAAACGATGGTAACGATGGATGTGATAATGATGTTGCAGAATCAGAAGGATGATAACAATGGAGAATGATGGTGATAATGATGATTAATGATGATGAAAATGACAATGGTGACCCTATAATAACAGTGGTGTAGAAAAGTATTTTTTTATTGGGGGGATGATTGGGGGACAGGGGGAGTGTGGGGGAGGGGGGCAGGTGGAAAACTTCCCCTCCCCTGACGGTTTTTACTGGGCTGACCAAGCCGGGTAATAAGAGAAAAGAAAGAGGGGAGGGAGAGGGAAGGAAAGGAAAGAAAAAGAAAAAGAGAAGAGAAAAATAAAGACAGGAATAAAATACAATTCAAGTGGGCAATAATAAATCAATGAAGTACAGTATTTAATTTATATTCAAAAGAGATAGAACCTCCACTAGAATGGAACATATACAAAGACACACAGTATGGTACAAACTTGCATTGAACTTCATAAAAAATATGTATTTTATCCGAACAATTTAAATTATTAAATGTAACTTATCTTTTAAATAAACTCTCTTACCTCACATCAGCTAAAGGGGGAACATAGATTAAGTGTTTAGTGCAAACAAAGGTACATGATTCAGGGGCGGATCCATGATTTGGAAGAGGGGGGTTCAAAACGTTTCCAAAAATACCCAAAATGAAAGGGGGTCCAGGGGTCCTCCCCATGGAAAATTTCCCCCTTGAATCCGCCACTGTATGGGGAATCCTTTAACGCTCAGGTGACCTAGGGTTTTAAAACAAATACCGTATAGGCCTATACTCACGTATAAGCGAGGATTAAAATAGCAAACTACGATCGAAAAAAGGGGGTCGTCTTATACGCACGACATTCAGATTTTAGATTTTTATATTTATGTTCGTCTTATGTGCGGATGTTCGTCTTATGTGCGGATCGTCCGTAAATCTGGTTTTCTACTAGGCGAATTTATTCACGCGAATCCAAAGCATCGGATTATGCACATGCGCATTCACATTCCTATCGGAGTTTTTGAGAAGCAAAAAAATGCGCAACCAATCAGAGCTCAGGAAGCGAGCCGACTCATTGATTCGCGCGAATAAATTCGCTTAGTGAAAAACCAGCTTAACACGCTAGCTTACTACTGCAATGAAGCAACTAAATGTTGTATCAATGAAAGCAATTTTAAATATGGGAAAATACGATTTTGGTGGTGAAGATTTAAAAACTCATAAAATGGTATTATTTGGAATATTACCCTTGCATTTGGCTCCATTTATCCAGCTAGACGCAGTATACAGGACCACAAAAAATTAGGAATTCCCACCATGAAACAGGGAGTCGTCTTATACGCCAGACATACAAATATCAACCAAAAATCTTCTAAAACTCGGGGGTCGTCTTATACACGGGTCACCTTATAGGACGCGAGTGTATACGATATTATTACGGAACCCCTGCGGAAGTTCGGGTTCCCGTCACATTTTAAACGGTTGGTTGTAACAATAAACTCGCAAGACTGCTCGCGACTACTAGATTCTACAAGTGCGTGGTTGGCTGGGTTGTTTTGGTCGAAAAGGAGAAATTTTCTCTGTGAATTGATTCTCGAACGAGATAAAGAAAGCTCCCTAATGACTCAAGCTACTGTATACTGTTTTTATATTATTAATAAAACCAAGTTCTTCTAATTTCAAATACGTTTTCCCCTGATTTTGTGATAATTCGTTATCACGCAAGTGCTAAATGCGTGACACATTTATGACCTCGCATGTGTTTCTGCAAAATGCGTTTCATGATTCATCCAATATCATTTTGAAGTGATGCGTGACGGTTGGTAACTATGGCATAGATAACTGCCGGGCCCTAGGTAAAATTGGTAAAAATGCACCTGATCGGACATAGAGACAGAGCCTTTAGTAGGGTCTACTCAGGCGAAACTCTGAATACTTATACGTTCTGAGGTTTTTTAAAACAGATACGGTACGGCATTAACGCTCAGAAATATCTAAAAAATATTTTGTTAAAAAAATTAAAGAATATTGAGAACAAATTATGGTCAAGTCATGTTATCGTTTGGTAACTGTTATGGTGACTGTTATTGATGGAATAGACAATACAGGAGAATTAATTATGTTTTATGCCTATATGTGTCCATATAGGTGGAATTGTGTCCAACCCGTCGTGAAAATGTACTGAATACTCAGTACATGTGAAAACGCTTGCAAAAATAGTACTCGCTGCTTACTTTGGCTCGAATTCAACCCTGGCCATCAGGTGCAAACTCGGTGGTCTAAAGGCATGATGCCAGGCTAGTGATCTGGAGAATGTGATTTCGAGTCCCACTGGAGAACAACTTGCAAATATATTTTGCAAGTGTTTTCACACGCACTGAGTATTCAGTACATTTTCACGACAGGTTGGGCAAAATTACACATATAGGC
>NW_022709509.1:0-1431 GCF_011630105.1 Anneissia japonica | reverse complement strand
GATTTCAAAAAGTGTATTAGTGAATCACGCACTGAGTACCGTATTCAATACATTTTCACAACAGGTTGGGCAAAATACATATAGGCCCCTAATTGATTCTCCTGACGCAAATCCAGGTATTGTCTATTTCATCACGATGATAACAATTGCCATTCAATAATAGAACAGTCATCGACCTACTTACAGTGAACTGAATCTTAGATGTATTCATGAAGTTATGATGATCTGAAGTGTTTGAAAACGTACACAATAACAGTTTAACCAACTTTAAAATACTGTACCACAAACACAAAATGTGCGTGACGATATTGTATTGCTTTAGAAATGTGCTTTCAAAAAGTATATTAGTCCATCGTATACGTAAGGGCTTGTATTGTTTGTTGTTTTTTTTTTACTTGCAGCGTTTGTGAAATAGGTAGGCCTAATAAGTAAATTGTAATGAATATAATCAATAACTATAGCCTCTAAAACCTAATATTATTGAAGTGACTGCACTGCCCATACCTACGCCACTGGACCTGAGTATTATTAGTGGTTACATAACGTTTGCTATGCACTGTATCATGTGCTATAGAAGTGGAAGACCATAATGTATTGGGAATGTACCGTACNNNNCTTCTCTCTCTCTGGTAGGGCCTACAGTACAATCAGTTTAAAAGTGTAAGGTATAGGATAGTGTGGATTTTTAAACATTTTTCTAATGGTAATGTTCAAAATAAGTGTCAATGAAAGTAAGTATGATTGTTAGAAAAAATGGTCAACATTTTATTTTGAATTCTCACCCTGACCTTCGCTTGGGCGAAGTGGGCGAAGGTCTGGATCCGCGTCTTTTTAGCATGAATTTTGTAAGCCAGGACCCATATTGTTTTGTTACGTTTCTTCACTGAGGGGGAAACGAACCCCCCTCCCTAACCCCCTGGATCCGCCACTGTGATTAGAATTTAAGCTAACAAGAACAACACATCCAAAACAAGTCTGTTATATTAGGCCTGTATTGAAAAAAAAAATGTAAATTCAAAAATTCGGCCAAATATAGTTTGGCCGTGACTTTTCAAACGTTACGGCCAGGCAAATTTTTATACGGCCAGATTTGAGGAATCTGGCCGTCAAAAGGCCAAATGGCAACCCTGGTACGGCGTTCGTCGTGACTAAACTTGTATAGGCTCATTCCCACAGCCGCTCAAATTTTTCATTTGACCCAATGTCAAAGATTATATTTTATTTATATTTGCGCCGAATGTAAATACTACGCCGAATGTAAATGCACCGAATGGTACCGAATGGTAAAGAGCCGAACGTAATGGTAAAAGAGCCGAATGTAAATGCGCCGAATGGTGAAAGGGCCGAATGAAAATGCGCCGAATGGTAAAAGGGCCGAACGTAATGATAAAAGGGCCGAATGAAAATGCGCCAAATTGTAAAAGAGCCGAA
>NW_022709508.1:0-669 GCF_011630105.1 Anneissia japonica | reverse complement strand
ATAATCCAAAACCATTCATTATAAATGTATATATTGCTGTAGTAAAGGTTGGCTAAATAATCAATTATTTTATTAAAAGATACAATAATCCTACTTATTATGAATCAATAATCAAATAATAATTATATTTTTATTAGTTATGATATTGTAAAATTAAATTAAAATTACTATAATATCAAATGTTTTTTTTTTTTAACCCAACCCCTCTTAATGCCTTTAAAAAAAAAAAAAAATCTTTACTAAAAAAAAATACATACATACAGGGATCAAAATCCAAGATGGCCAGCAATGACTACAGTTAAAAGAAACTTTGACTATCAAGGTAGACCAATTTGTACACTTTTACATATGCATGAAAATATTGATGCAAATAACATGCAATAATAATTTAAAAAAAAAACTTTTATGACCAAATTATAATGCAATCTTGGATATAATATACATTAAATTATGTAAAGGTGAGCAAATACAGTATTTTACAGTACACAACACCGCAATCTCCACCGCCCCTTGGTGAGTGTTCCTAATTATGCATGTAATTCAGCATATCAGTTTCATTCTAATACCCGATTCACACATGAAGTTAAATTTAACAAAAAGTAACCAATTGTAACCGAGCGATCTCCCGAGTTATTCCTACCGAGATAAAAAGCATTCACACGCGTCTGT
>NW_022709507.1:0-1119 GCF_011630105.1 Anneissia japonica | reverse complement strand
AAGCCTACGACAACTACTAATTTTTAAAATGGCAATTGTTGTTTTTGACTTGAGAGAGATTTCCAAGTAAGTGAATATGATTGCTATTTTTTTTCAATTTAGGAAGGATATAGCACTGCATGCAGAGGGCAGAGGGAGGTATAAAAATTTACATGGGAACCAGTCGTCTCGCCCCTATAAATTCCGCACTCTAACAAAATGTCTTGCTAGTAGAAAATTATTAGGTCACATATAAAAAAATTGTTAGATTTATCACTCCTGCCTGAGTAAAAAATTTGGGTGGTGTGACTGGAAATACATTTTCTTTTAAAAACAATAAAATTAAACCACTTTTTATACGATATTCTTCCCAAATAATTCATCAATTTAAAAAAATACAACATTCTAGTTTAATTTATGTGACCGTAAAATATTTACATGTCCGTTTATCATTTTGTAATCGCAATTAGTCGAATACAGCAAATGTTCGATCGATCTGATTTTTAAAAAGTTTTCTGCATCCTGTACCGTAAAGATACATACTCCTAATATCGAAATGCACGCCACCGTGTCGGGATTCAATAATTCAACATTAATTATGTCATTAATATATCAAATAAAATATTACTGTAATTAATAACAGTATATTTACATTTGATTATGATAATAAATATAATATAATTAATATTAAATGCTTATATTAAAGTAACCTCATTGGTTCAATTTTCAACCAATTTTATAGCTTCTGGCATTGCTACACAATATAGTAACTAATTAAAGGCACAATTTCTCATTTAAATGTTGCTTCTATGAATAGAATGACCAGATTGAAAACACGATATTCTGTACACAAAACCCATGATCAGCTTTTTTATTATACTGTACAGAAATTTACCCATGATGTGTCTACAGTGCAGCAAAATGGATTAAAGTCAATTGCAGCAAAACCAGGTTGTGAAATGCAGTGGGCAAAGCTGAACTACTATAAGTTCAGTACCTGTAATAGGTAGGCAATGTTTTACTTTTAGGGGATTTAATTATTATCCAATCTAAATGTAAGGGTGTACAAATATATATGCACCATCTGGGTAGTTGGCTGAGAGGTATTTGTTCCTGCTTCTTGTGCTGAAGACCCCGGTT
>NW_022709506.1:58604-63431 GCF_011630105.1 Anneissia japonica | reverse complement strand
CACGTCTTCGTCTCCGTTTCCGAATTGCAACACGAGTTCCGGGTACGTGTCGCGAAGACGGAGGATTTTGCGTATCACGTCGGCCGCAGAACGCCTACCCGCGATATCCCAGAGGCCGGTGCGTATCTCGAGCATTTCCTCTTCGAAATCCAATTCCCGTCCGTCGTACGGCACGATGGCCGCAAAATCGACCAGACCGGCTTCCAGTGCGGCCGGTATGTATTCGTATACGGCACTCGTTACGTCCTCGAAAGATACGAGACGACGTTGCTTCACGTACTCGGACATCGTTGGGTTATTAGCGCCGTTCTTCCGACGACCCAACCGTAGCTGCATATCGTACGCCATGTCGAGATTCGAACTTAGAGGTCTGTCTTGCGACACGAAAAGTGTTGCGACTGGGACAAGACGAACTTTCCTCGAATTTCATAGTCTTCCGTCTGTTCTCTATTCTCGTTACGCATCCAACGCAGACGCTCCGATGGGTCTAATTGGACGAAAGAAACCCGTCCCGACGGTGTACGCGGTGGAAGAACGGACGCGGGACGACGACGTGCTCGTGAACATGCGATGGATCGAGCGTTCGGTGGTGCTGGACGAGAGGCTCAGCATTCGTTGCAACTTGTCTCTGTCGGATGCCTTTGCGCTCGGGTGTCAAGCGGTGGTCAGGAACGTGGGTAGTAAGCTGAACGTTTGGCGCATATTGGACTTTTCCACGATCGCGTACGTCGGCGGTAGCGGCGGCGTTGGCGGCGGTGGTGGTGGTGGTGGTGGCGGTGGTGGCGGCGGCGGCCGTCGAGGCGGTCGCGCCGAACGCGGAGAGCGTATGATGCGGCCGTGGTCGTTCGACGGTCGCGATTACGATTCCAGGTTGGATCGCATCCTTTTCAAACACTTTGGAGAACTGTACTACGACCCAGTCTTGGACCGGATCTCGGTATCGAACGTGGCACACAGGACGGGTGTGAATCCGGAAAGCCTCATATCGGAGATCGAAAGAAAGCTGACCGCGTGCAGAGTGTTTCCGACGCGTGGATGCTGGCTGTCGAAGAACAAGAGCATGTACCGAACGGTGGCCAAGTGGAAGTACGACGGATTGAAACCGGTCCAGCTGTTCTCGCACGACGGGAAAAACAACGAGAGACACGTCGTGCGTCACGACCCCATGCGTTGCGAGATGTGCGTCGAGGAACATTCAAGGTGCTGTCGACCTTCGCATCTTTGCTACGGTTCGACGAAAGCTAACATTAAGGACATGCGACTCAGGCAGGGAGTGTCGGATATCGTGAACGGTCTGAGGGACGACGAGAGTAGAGAAAAGTTTCGAAATCTAATAGACTCGTTCGGTGAACTGGTGATATGATTCTCTCATCCTCCTCCTCATCCTCCTCGTCGTTGTCCTCTTCCTCTTCCTCCTCTTCCTCCTCTCTGCTTCCTCATCAAAGGAAGATCCGTCGGATATGCGATGGCATGGAGGAGAGACGACGCCGGACCGAAAGGCTTCGGAATCTTAGACCGCTGACGCAATGCATCGATTCGTTTGTCGAGTCGGATCCGGATGAGGTCGCGTTGACGTACATTCGAAACGTCAAGTCTACCCTCGAGTTCCTGTGCCGCCGCGGTAACATTCGATTGGAACCGTTTCAGAAGAAAATGTGCAACGCGGTGATAGCCGGTAGATTCAACAAGGTGCTCGGTGCTCGAGCGTCCAAACTTCGCGTTCCGGCGCTTCGCTTGCTCGGCGTGCTTTCCGACGAGGAGGCCGAATCTTTGACCGAACCCGCAATAGAACCGAGCCGGTCAGCTGGTCGTCGCATCCCTTCTCGTGCACGAATCAGGAATATCCGTTGTCAACTGGGCTCAGGATCTGAACTGCGCACGAACCAATCGGGAGGACGTGATCCGTCTGCTGGAGATGGCGCAGGAACGTCACCGACTCACTTTCAGGGGCGTACCGGACGGCGTCCAGGTGCAACAGGAGAACGGCATGACTGCAAATTTCAGAAGCAAGGCGAACACGGCAAACGTAAGTATTTTCTCTCTTCCTTTATTATCTCATTTGTTAAAATGTCGTCGCACGAGAAGAAGGCGTACCCTTGTTTCGTGGCCGGTCTGGCCTATCTGTTCAGATCGAAGTACGACGACGACGACAACGACTGTCTGCAGTCGAGACTCGTCAGCCTCGTCGGCGCTTGCATCGGCAACGCGTCGGTCGGTGCGTTCAAGTCCAAGCTGAGGCGCTGCGACGTTCGCGAGTGCGAGCAGTTCGATGCGGCGGTGGCCATCGGTGGCCATCGGTGGATTCCCTGAGGATGAAAACGATCGCAGGTTTGCGTTTGCCGTCTTCTTTTTTCGGACTTTGGCTCTTCCTCATCACAGAGGGATCGCCGATTCGATATGTAATTTCGACGACGTGATGGCTAGCATCGAGCAACGTACGGGGGCTTTTATTGTCTTTGCTCGGACGGAGATGATACACGAATCGGCACTGATCAGATGCGTCCTAGCGCAGCTGAATCACGTTGGAACACGACCGCTTAATCCCCTGCTCAAGTTGGTCTTGGAAACTTCGAAATCCAGTTGGCCGTTCGATTATCTGTTCGTGATACCCGGTCGCTCTTCAAATCTCGTTCGATGCATCAACGCTCTCAACGAGGCACGACGGGGACCGTTCGTTCTCTCCCTGGTGACGGAAGCGATTGATATGCTGTCGGAGTCGGAAGCCGAAGAACTGAAAAGTGTCATATTCGTGCAAAGGCGATGCAATCAGGTCAGATACTCGTACGACGTCATCAACCCGGCCGGTCCTGCGCGGTCAATTTCTGTCTCTTATACACATCTAGATGTGTATAAGAGACAGCATATGTCCTCGTCGATGAGCGTTTTTGCCAACTTGACGGACTCTTCGTCGTCTTCGTCGTCGTCGTCGCCGTCTTCGTCGTCCGAATCTTCGTCGAATAACTGTTGAATGGACTCTACGCACGCCTTGCGTCGATCCCTTCTACGCGCGACGTTTGCCACGCGTCGGTAGACTTTCTTCGGTTCCATTCGTTTACTGTCTTTCACCAGACGGTATTCTTCCTCTTTCAAACGATCGTATTGCATCGCGTCAACCTCGCGCATTTCGTTTTTCAGCTCGTCTTTCGTCATCCGGAACCTGGCTTTTCCGGTGCTCGCCTGCAGTCGTTCGTAAGTTTTGCACATCTTGATTTTGGAGGCCAGTTGGCCGGCACACATTCCGGATTCCACCGCCTGCTGTATGCGTCGACGTTCGTCCGAAACTTTCTCCTCGCATCTGTTCTCCATGGCTGCAAGATTTCTCAACGCTTCCACCAGCTTGAATTTGTACCGACGATGACGACGGCTTTGCTTGGAACATTTTTTTTTTCCTTTCTTTCGAGTAGTTCTCGTATATACATGAGTACGCAAAACAAAACAACAAACTGACGGGAAAAACATGAAGAGGATCGCCACTTTGATCGCGGCGATGGTCGTTTTCGCGGCCGTCTTGTACGGAGTCATCGATCGGTACGAATGGGACGGCGAAACGTTCGGAAGCCCGAAAAAAAGCTACAAAGAGTTGCTGACGGCCAACATCGTGCTATTCGTCATAACTTTCTACTCGGGACTCAAGTTTCCTCTCATAAGATATCTGTCTTACTTCTACGGCGGTAGCGGCCGGTTGCTGTTCGTCACCGAATCCGTCGTCCGCATAAAACGTGCTGCTGGGATTGGATTACCGAGTGCAGAACCTGGTTGTGTCGCAGCTGTCATCGCGTCTGGCCATCCTCTTCGCCGATCTCATGGCCATCGTCATCGAATCCGCTATGACGCAGTATCCGTACGACGTTCGGTGAGTCGAACGGCACCGGCCCGTGATAAATCCACGCTACGCACGACTCGACCGCCTGCTCGTACTTGAACGACAGCACTCGCTCACCCCTCTTCATTAGAAACCTGTTGTCGTCGTACAGAAAGCAGAGACCGTCTCCGCCGGGCAAGCCGTCAACGTCGCATCGATTCATCTTGGGGCAGCCACCCGAAACTTGCATGGCTGCAAAAATGTGCCAGGTCAATAAACACTTGTACAAACACGTTATTTTGTCCATCGTATTACTTTTCAAAGTTACGCGCCCAAAACATCCACGTACTCGCAGACGCTTTCGGCCGGCACGTTGCATGCTTCCATCCACGTCCTGAAGGCCACCTCGTATCTGGTGTTCTTCGGGTCGATCACCGAGCACGGATCCACCACCATCCTGAAAAATGAGTTCTTCGCCGACTTGCGCTGTTCGCGTTTGTCCGGGTTGGCAAGCATGGATTCCAACAGGTTACGACTCCACCTTTCGTCCGATTCTTCGAACGTGTCGTACCGACGCGACGCAATGTTCGATCGTCTTTCGGCCTAAGAAACCAATTTGGCAAGCGCTGCGATGCATCCCAGGCTGATCGTCTTCGGAGCGGACGCGAACCGTACGCATGACTCCACGTACTTGATTTCTTTTTCGATTTCCCTGCGCAATTTCTCCGCCGCCGTCTTTACTCGTCTATCTCGACGTTTCACCAAACCGAACTCGTCGCGCTCGTTGTCGCCGTCGTTGTCCTTTGCCACGTCCGAATGGCCGCGCGCGAACGGACGTGGAAACACCACCATCCTGCTCTCGTCTTTTTCGTCGTAGTCGTCGTCTTCGTTGCGGTTTTCCTCATCTTCTTCAGTCCCTACGGTGGACACGAGATGGTGACATTCGTCGTCAGATTGCTCCCTCTTGCACCAGAAACATCTGTAACCTACCGGGGGACAGCAACCTATCGGCATCGCGGGTAACG
>NW_022709506.1:56505-58371 GCF_011630105.1 Anneissia japonica | reverse complement strand
TGCAATTCCAGCTTCTTCCAGATATCGTAAGACATTTTTAAACGTTGAAACAAACACACACATACGCTCGTGTTTCAAAATAGTGACGTGTCCAGTTCTCGTTTCTCATTTTCCTCCTTTTCGCGATTAGACGGTAGATTCGCGAGCAAAAGTTGTATCATGATTAGAAAATTGTCCGAACTTGTTGCAGGATCGTTTTTCGGATCGAACATTATCGAAAACGATGGGCTTCGGGTTATGTCGTGCGTTTCCATCGAGTATCCGTCTTGACATTTCGATCAAACTGCGGGTGTCGGTCTGTTTTATGCTAAGTTCCGGGGAGCATACAACGAAACGAGCGTCGTGTCGACTTTGGTATTCTGTCAGATCGTCGGTCGCCTGGAAACAGATCGGTACCGAGCACTGGTTCCGTTTCTGTAGTTGCACTCCCGGTATCTTGGCCATGAACGCGATCAATCTCATCATCGTCTTCGTACCTTCCGTCGGTGGATTTTGGTAAACGACCAACAGAGCTATGGCCGTGGAACCGCGTCTGCACGTGAGTGCGGTTGCCGCCTGCGACATTTCGTCGTTCCCCAAGCGTGCGTAATGTCTGGCTTCGTTCAATAGTTCGTTAAACGTTGACATTCTATCTTCGAACAATGCGTCGTACGAAAGCACGTGAGGTTGCATATCCACGACGAACGACAACATCGGGATCTTTTTTCTCGCTTCTTCCTCTCCCTCTTCCTCGACCTCTTCGCCATCGCTTTGTAGTTTGATGCTCTTTTTCCGCGACTGTTTGTTATCTCTCGATCGATTACCTTTATTATTTATTGTTATGTTAATAAAAGCACTGAACCTAATGTAAAAAGCACCGAACGTAATGTAAAAAGCACCGAACGTCATGTAAAAAGCACCGAACGTCATGTAAAAGCACCGAACGTAATTCAAAGCACCGAACGTAATGTAAAAAGCACCGAACGTAATGTAAAAAGCACCGAACGTAATGTAAAAAGCACCGAACGTAATGTAAAAGCACCGAACGTAATGTTAAAAGGGCCGAATAACAAATGCGCCGAACGGAAAAGAGCCACCAAAGGCAGTAACGGCGTTCCATAGATTTATGCTTTGCGCTGAATGGCTATGCACGCTCCAGGGTTTTAGCATTGTGAACCAACCGCCGCACTGCTGCCAGCCTTTGATCGCGAGTCCGCAATACACGAACGAACGTATAAGACGTGATTCTTATTCTGTGCTGCATATAACTGATGAAACACTTTCAGAAGCGCCATGAGCGTCATATTTGGCGGATACCGGCGCTATATAAATGTTCTATTCTATTCTATTCAAACAGATAAATTACAAACACAAAGGATGGGTATGATTTAAAAAATAAAAAAAACCACCACATTAGACGGACATGAACGAATTTATGAACGATATGACGGACAATATTTAAAAAAAATTAAATAACGAAAACATAAGACGGACATGAAAAAATTCATAAAGGAACGAACGTATAAGACGGACATGATTCAAACAATAAAACAAAGCCAACATAAGACTGACATTTCTCAAACAAATAACAAATAACAAACGTATCGGACGGACATAGACAAATTATACTGTGTAGACGAATGAATAACTTTGCAATGAACAAAATATTTATGAACAAAAACAAACAAATATGAAACCAATGGACGGTTTTACAAATGAACATGTACCGGTACGCATTTAAAAATTGCAAGTTGTGATGATATATCGCTTCTCTCTTTATTCATAAATGAGGGATACCAATTGAAAGTATCCCTTCTTATTTTTTTCGTTTTTTTTAATGGGGGGGGGTGGAGGGGTGTCGGTTTTTTTTTTTTTTTTTTTTTTTTT
>NW_022709506.1:50326-56472 GCF_011630105.1 Anneissia japonica | reverse complement strand
CTGTAGATAGATTTTTTAACCATGTGTGTGTGCTTAACGATCGTCACGGCCTATTCTAAATTCTTGTTCATCATAAGATGAATCGTGCTCCTGCGATGTTTCCACACCACTGATGATTTGATCATCCGTTAGCCACTGAAAACCTGGATCGTCTTCGTCTTCAGTCAGCCATTGAACAGGTCCTATCTACTCGCTATCATCGGCTTGGTATCCGAGTTCTTCAAACATTATTCCGAATTCAGCCAAGTCACCGTCATCATGATAGTTTCTTTGATGAGCATCGGAGTCGTTGTTCGGCTCTTCTCCCACAAGTTGTCGCCAGCTACGACTTAGGTTTTTATTTGTATTTTTTTTAAACATGATAACAATAAAACGTTTTAAGTCAAAAGTGTGATTGTGTTATTCATTCAATTGTGATCTTTTCTAACATATTAATTAATATCTTAAATTCCTGTTCAATTTTTAATTTCTATTTTACTTATAAATTCCAATCCAATAACAATGGTCTATAATCAATGTATAATTAATGTTCATTCAATGTTCAGCAATTCAATCAATGTTCAATCAATGTTCAATCAATGTTTAATAACCAATGTATAATCAATGTTCATTCAATGTTCAATAATCGACTTTCAGCAATCAAATCAATGTTCAATAATCAACGCTCAGTAATCCAATCAATGATCAATCAACGCTTGCATTTCTTTTTTTTAAATTACTGTGCAAACATAGAGCTATTGTATTTGGGATTTGGTTTGACAGTTCGTCCACTTCGGGTTCTTGTTGGCTGAATCTGTGTTGGATTTTGTGGTAGTTCTTCACGAGGCTGAATTTGCATTTGTGGTTTTGGGTTGTGTATCGGCTGTGTGTCCTGGAATTGTAATGGTATATAAACAGCTTTTTGTATCGGCTTGTTTTCTGTTACAGGAAGCAGATATTTTCTGTTTCTTCTTATTTGCGTTTCACCGGTATTGACCATATATGATCTTGGCTGTTCAAGAATCTTGCTGATCGTTCCCATGCGATCATGTTCTTTCTTTGTTCTTATTCGAACTGTCTGGTTTTGTTGAAGCGCTGGGAGTGCGCTTGCCTGTGCTTTTTTTGTCATAGTAGCGCTTCTGTTAGTTTCTCTTCATTTCTAATTGATTTCTTACAACTTTTGTATTGATTGGTTTTGGTGTCAGTAAGAATTTGTTTGTGTAGAGAAGATTTCTAGTTGAATGTGATAGTAGTCTTTGTGCCGGTGATTTGAGAACATTATCTATTGGCACATTGCGTAAGTTCAGAAGATTTTGATAGATATCTGATCCATCTCTTTGTGTCTTTTCTAACAACATCTTTGTCTGCTTTAATTACCGTATTCTCTGCAAGGTCATTTGATTGGGCATGTTCAGGACTACTCGTGATGAGAACAAAGTTCCATTCTGATGCGAACTGTTTGAATTGTTGACCTAAATTATACTGACCTCCATTGTCACTTATGAGAATCCGCGGTGTACCAAGTGTAGCAAAGTGACGCTTCAGTTTCACTATTACCGTGGCTGATGTTAAGAAAGAGGACCTGGCGTATTTCCTCTATATTTAGTGTCCTCGACTACCCAACGCACATATTACTTATTATTATTATTATTATTATTATTATTATTGTTGTTGTTGTTGTTATTATTATCACTATTATTATTATAATAATGATATAATCATGTATAATAATAGTGGATTCGATGTCACATCACCATAAAACACAAATTACTCGTCAAAGCTTCACAACATTCATCAACTTTAATAGCTATGCATTCGATCTCCCATCACCAGAAAACACAAATTACTCGTCAAAGCTTCATACCTTTCATCAAATTTATAGGTAAAGCTTCACTCACTCAAGATAAAAAAAGAACGTTAGGATTTCACTACAACAGCAAATTTACTGACCTTAGACTTTATTTGGCGACCTCTAAGGAGGGTGGGTCCAGGCTTCAAAGTGACGCCTGCATTAGGAAAATATTATAAGAGCTATGGATGCGCTACTATTGGTAAAATTAATTTTCTAGAAAAAAAATAAATGATGTCTACAGCACCCGGTATTCCCAAGCGGTCTCCCATCCACCAGGCCCGGCGTTGCTTAACTTCAGGTGATCGGACGAGAACCGGTGTTTTCAAGGTAGTATGGCCGTAGACAAGGGTGCACCAACAGTGCAACACTTCGATCATCGAGCTCATTGAATGATATTTCACTAAAATACAGTTTTTAACCAATGAATAGAACGATTCCATAGCAAAAAAAATTTTTATCGTCATTTGAATTTTCAAAAAGCGTCACAGTTAAATTTAAAAAATCGAAATAAAAATCGCCGCAGAAAAATATTTACAATTTTTCGAAATTTATGAAATTTCAGAAATGTGTTCAGACTTTATGTTTATGTACATGTGGTAAAATTTAATTTGTACATGTGATAAAAATTTCATCTCTAGAGATCGAGATCTCGAGTAGAGAGATAGAAACAGATAGAGAGAGATATATAGATGAAGATAGAGATAGAGACAGAGATAGAGAGAGATAAAATAAATGTGAAATAAACAAACACGAAGTTAAACAACGTCGGGCCCGATTATTACTTCGATGGGAGACCGCCTGGGAATGCCGGGTGCGGTGGTGCTCAAGAATTTTTTTTTTGGCCCAATGGCATTAACCACCTTCAATGAATTTCATTTCAATTCATTTTGTTTTTTAAATTGATTTCACTTAAAATTGATCTCATCAGGCTTACACTTGTTGACACGGATCTGCATAAAGCTGGTCCAGTCAAATTTCTGGCCATTCAAGGACCTTTTCACCCTCAAAATCCCCCTTTTCTGACTGTAAAGCATCCAGTCTTTGATGTCAGAAGACTGTACATGAATTATGCTGTATGGATCAGGTGCAATTTATGATATACGCTCCATGGCCCTCTCTATCGTACTATTATTATTATTATTATTATTATTATTATTATTATTATTATTATTAATTATTTTTATTACTAATATTATTATTATTATCACTATTAATATTATAATATAATTATGTATAATAATGCATTCGATCTCCCATCACCAAACACACATTATTCGTGAAAGCTTCATACCTTTCATCAAATTTATAGGTAAAGCTTCACTCAATCAAGATTTAAAAAAGAACGTTAGGACTTCACTACAACAGCAAATCTATTGACCTTAGGCTTCGACGTCGATAGTTGGCGACCTCTGAGGAGGGTGGGTCCAGGCTTCAAAGTGACGCCTGCATTATGAAAATATTATAAGAGCTATCGATGCGCTACTATTAGTAAAATAAATTTCTAGAAAAAAAAATGAATTAAGTCTACAGCACCCGGTATTCCCAAGCGGTCTCCTAACCAAGTACTAACAAGGCTAGTTGCTTAACTTCGGTGATCGGACGAGAACCGGTGTTTTCAAGGTAGTATGGCCGTAGACATGGATGCAGCAACAGTGCAACACTTCGATCATCGAGTTCATTGAATGATATTTCAAGTTGTGACGTGTTACTTAGAAATATTATAAGAGCTGTCGATTCGCTACTATTGGTAAAATGAATTTTTAGAAAAATATAAATGAAATAAGTCTACTGCACCCGGTATTCCCAGAGAAAAACTCAGACATGTACAATAACTTTGCTCAACCTACCAATGATTGAGCCCTGTTGAGCAGAGCCGCTGTCCATTAGACCAATAATTGAGCAGAGTTATAGAGACGTCTCTGCTCAACAAACAGTATTTACAGTATATATATATATGTATATATATATATATATATATATATATATTTCATTATATGTAATACACTTGTTACTCAACTCATTTTGTATTTGTAATTCAGTTAATTGTAGGCTGATTCTTTACTACAAGTTGGGTTCTGTATTTATTCACTTCTAATAATATATTTTATATTAATGCAATCTGCTTTATTCCGTTGATGTAGGCCCTACACTGAAAAAGAAAAAAAAAAACATACTGTATACGAGTTTGAAAGAAAATAAAAATAAACGATCAATCTAACAATATATAACAATTCAAATTCTCATTTTCATTTTATGTAGAATAGGTTTATTACCGTTCACGTGGCAGTATATAACGGCCTATCTTGATTGATGATATGAAACACAGACATGAAGGTCATGGTTGAATGCGTTTCAGCTGACACGTCAATGCGTTACAGATCCACAATTAACGCATTACATTACCGAGACACGACGGGAAAAACCAACAAATCAAAATCAAGATACATACATCGATTTTTAACGGAATTCGGATAATTACCGTACTAAAAGTTGATTTCTATTGATTATTAAGTAGTTTTCTACTCTCGTGTGGTAATATTTTTATCATTTTTGCACCCGTGTGGTCGCGAGTGGTTCCGTGTGGTATTTAGTAGGACCCTCAGTGAGCCCTGTTGAGTAGACGGCAATGATGTCACTTAAGTTTACAATTTTCTGCTGAAATTGGAGTAGATTGACCTTCACCCCACTCGCGAAGATGAATTGGTTTACCAATTCCGATAAAGTTTTCCCTATTAACCAGTCAAAACTTTCGTCAAAAGTAAACATTTAGGAGGGTGTCACTCCGCTGCATCACACTCGGGAATGCTATGCTGTAAAGATCACTGTAAAGTAAGAAAATCAGGGAAGGCCTAATAGGGGGCCTAGGCTCTCGGCCTAAGGCTAAAATGCCTATTTTATTACTACTATACATACAGTACTACTTGGTACTACTACTAGGCCTAGGGCCTAGCTAGGCTACCTACCTACATACCTAAGTAGGCTAGACCTAGTAGTAGGGTAGATTCTTTTGCTAATTAATTGGGCTTAGGCTAGCCATATATTCCGGTTTCCAATGCCTTTATTGTTCAATGCTTCCCTTATCAGGCTCACATTGGTGGGCCTATAATATCGGTCGCGGTTTGTTTTCAACAAATATATGGAGCGCCAATGGAGTTTCGAAACGCTAAATTTAATATAATTATAACTAGGCCTAATTATCATTGCAAGTTCGTCAATCGGTTTATCATACTTTTTTTATTTATGTTTTGTTGTATTTCTAATAAGTAACAACAGGCTACTTAAAAGCAAGTAAAATTAATACTATTATTACTAAACTATCAATTAATATTATCTGACGGCTTTTATTTTCGTTTTGTTATGAATTCTACGCTTTCTACTACATAACAAATACAGCAAATAAAATAAATACTAAAATATGATATAATATGTTATATATTATTGTTATTATTATTATTATTTTTAATTTACATTGTATCTGGAAAAACCAGCCAATTTGTCATTTAAATTACTGTAACATTAGTTTATGAACAATTATTTTTCTTAGTATTAAAGTTTGTTATTTTTACTATATTACTGTGTAACTTGGTGCTATTTTTCTTTTTTTACAGAAACAACGCAGATGTTACGAAGTTGACCGAGTTTGAGATACGTTTTTTTGGTTCTTGCTATATATATTGATATAATTTTATTAATGCTTGAATCAAATACAAATCTATGGAATAAGTATAGTCAATAGATAAGTTTCGCATACGTTTTTTTTTCTTGTCTGTTACGTTTCCATTTACCATAAATGTTCTGATCATGTTATAATAATATCGTAAAGGAAATATGTATTTCCATATTTATATTTTCCATATAAAATTATCAATACATTGATAATTGCATGCGGTATATTTAAAAGCCTTTTCATGCTTCTGTTATATTCATAAGCCCGAGAAAATCACTAAACTTGCTAGGCCTATTTCTTTAGTTGCATAACTGGAGTATAATTGTGGAAAGAAACGTTTCCACATATTTATTGCCATGGTACTTTTAAGGCGAAGATGACACAATGTTTGTAATTTCTTGTTTGTTTTATTTCCATTTCTGTTACATTATTGCAAAGACAGAATTAGGTCAGATGCTAAAATAGCTATTTCTAGGTACAAACACGTGCGCTGAAGCGCAGTTCACCACTTCACGTGTGTTCACCTACTTCATGAAACCAGTAACTTTGAATAGTCTGCGCTGGCTGCTGATCATGTTTATAAAATAAAAATTAATGGATTATAAAATATATATTTGTTATATGATTTCATGTGTAATGTAAATAAAT
>NW_022709506.1:46958-48380 GCF_011630105.1 Anneissia japonica | reverse complement strand
GATCAAAATGTGTAGACTTCTGAAAAGTTTTCTGAACAATAATGAGAGGTTTCTAAAGACACTGGCTATGTTCTCACACGGCAGCTAACGGTTAGCATGATCCAGATCCTGCTAACCGTTAGCTGCCATGCGTCCATACGAGAAAATCCCGATCCGGATACCAAAAATATGATCATCGAATCACTGGCCAATAAGAAACTGGAAATTGTAAACGCGTACGTGTGATTGGTTGATGATAAAAACGCGCTCAATTCGCTAACCGTTAGCACTTGCTAACCGTTAGCAGTATCCAGATACTGCTAACGATTAGCGCTAACCAGTCATCCGTTCTCACGCAGGTGCTAACGGTTAGCGCTAACGGTTAGCTCCCGAACCGGATGCTAGGGCTCTCGTGAGAACCAGGCATAAGTCTTTAGTTGTGTACAGCCCCTTGGTCCTTGGGTGTCTGAAGCAGCATCACTTTAATGTATGAATTTAATGATCATGTTATAAAACAAACTGATGAATATATTATGTTACCTTGAGTGTAATACTAAGACTAATAATTTTACGTGTGCATTTCTTCCTTTTCCTTCCAGGTGAGAATGGAAGGTGATGTGGATCATGAGTGCATCATTTGTTCACTGTGAAATCAAATCTTACCCGTCATATGAAACTACATGATGAACACGAGAACTGAAGAATGATGTTTGTTGTCCCCACATGAAGTGGTAAAAGCAGCTCCTGGAGTTTGTCTACTAATTTCCTGCTGTGAAAAATGATCTTGATAACCGCTTGAAAGTAAGACATGGATAATGCCAATAAGAACAACCCTTCAGTAATTAATAGTCAACACTATTTCTCAGCATCCGTGGTAATTACCCTCTATGTACTACTACAATACCAACATTACATTTAACATTAATTTATATTAAATATTATTATTTACTTATTTAATTGATTAATTATTATTATTATTAATTAATTATTATTTAATTATTTAGTTTACATTTTAACAATTAACTAAATTATAACAATTTAAATTTTAATTAATTTACAAATAAAATTATAATTTTTTTTATTGACTCTCTTCCTGTTTATTTCCCTTTTAGAATAAAGTTGTCATATTTTTACATTTACTTTCCAGAAGCACAAAGAGAAACAAGAACCACTGACAGACCTGGACCCAGATTACATTGAAGATGCTGAACTGTTGGCTGTTGCAGGTATGTTGGAAGCTCTTATGTGTTTGTGTACTTGTATTTATTAATGCAGATAGTTAGTGAAGGGAAAAAATACTCTAACTTTAAATATTAAATGCATTTTCACACCTCCAGTAGAAAAATAAAGACAAAGAAATTTAAACAAAGAATGTTTAAGATGGCCAACAAATAACTTTTTTGTTTATTTATTTATAATTTCCTTCCCTCTCTCTCCCCCCCC
>NW_022709506.1:45458-46942 GCF_011630105.1 Anneissia japonica | reverse complement strand
CCCCTTCTCCCTCTCTCTCTCTCTCTCTCTTTCTCCAATTTTATATTTTAAGAAGAGATTACATTGTTAGAATGCAAATGTGAAAAAAGGGAAAGTTAACTAAAAAGTTGTTAATTAAAATACAATGGATTTAAGATAGATGTAATTTAAAAATGTAAGTGACATTTAATTCTGGGTTGGTTGATCAGCCTATAATCTGTCTCTTATACACATCTAGATGTGTATAAGAGACTGCATGTCTAGCGTGATGAGACTTGTGCTTTTAGACTCAATCTCCAGAGCTCTCATGCCAGCCACCTGAATATCAATTACAGCCTGGAAGGGTTGGTGGATGGAACACAAAAATAAATATTAGATTTTGAGTTATATTTTAAGAACAGATTACACAAAAATGGTTTCTGTTGCAATTAGTTCTTTGTTCAGTATAATTTTGTCACAGATTGACTGGACTAACTATACATAATTGTTATTGATAATAGTTATTTAGATGTGTATAAGAGACAGACACTGTTCTGCTTGTCATCTCATAAAAACCTACAGGCACAGGTCACAGATGCTGTTTCTTAACTATGCAAGTTTTAAAGTAGTAGCAGTTGCGATATTGTCGTTAGTTGCGTAGTACATTTTTGTTACCATGGTAATTAAACTTTGAATGAAGCTCATTGCCGTTAATGCGTGTGTTGCTCATTGGTAATTAACATAATTAAAAGTTCACCCGTTAATTTTTCACATCATCACCATAATTCTCATCGAACATCTCTTTACTTAAAATGTGTATAAATTATATACTGGCACTGCATTATGGCCACTATGGGTCCCCAAGGGCCTACTAGCTTGCAATTTCTAATTTTAAATTCCAAACATGGAATCATAACAATGACATAACAATTCAAAAAAATAAATAAAACAGTGAGTCAATTTCCAGTTAAATTGAAATTATTCTACATAAATGTATTTTAATGAAATTTAAGTTTACTGCAGTTACTTCTATATTGTTGTTTCTGATTCTGTAAGCAATTTAAACTAAGTACAGCGACCACTGTAATTTACAGTGAAGCCTTTCCTGATAAGCTGCTTTTGCTACTATTCTAGTATCACACACTATGTGTGTAACATAGATTTTTAAAGTACAGTATATCTATCTATGATGTATGATATCAAAATGTCACTGCTGTAAATTGTTAATATTAAAGGACCTTACAAATTGATCCAAGGATTTACTGATTTTAGTACTATCATTATTTTTTTGTTATTCCTTTAGGCCGCAGCGAAGGAATTACCACAGCAACTTAATGGTGATGATAATGATGACGCTGATGATGACGCTGATGATGATGATGATGATATTGTTTTAGCATTTATATATAGCGCTCTTTACTGGAGTCTCTCGGCGCTAAAAATGTATGAAATATGAAAAAAGATTCCGCAGCCAGGATTTTTAAACAGTACTGGACAATATCAAGGTGGACCCACTTTATGCATAA
>NW_022709506.1:30804-45137 GCF_011630105.1 Anneissia japonica | reverse complement strand
ATAAAAGAACAGAATTTTTAATTTTTTTAAAAATAATGCGTTTCCAATAGAAAATGTGCGGGACCATCCCCTGGGAGAGGAAGGTGAGCATCTTAACCACCAAGCTATTGACCTCCACTCACTACTTGCTAATCAAACTGGTGTAAAATAACTTAATCACTATAACAAAATGTCTGTGGAGCTCACTAATCTAGTTTAACATTACATTCGGTGCTTTGAAACATTACGTTCGGTGCTTTTATTATTACGTTCGGTGCTTTTGCCGCACTTACGGATCTTTTATCATTTGGTGCTTTTTAGTTTTAGCTTTCGGCCCTTTCATCATTACGTACGGTTCTTTTATCATTCGGTGCTTTCATGACCTTTGACATCGGGTCAAGTGGAAAAAATCAACGGCTGTGGGAACGAGCCTAGTGGAACTTCTCTCTCACGTATGTTTATTCCCTAGCGATTACCGATAACTCGATACTTCCGGGTTACGTCACGCGTCAACAGAGGGCGTAATCAAATATGACGTCAACGCACTGCCTGACAACAGGACGCTAACTTTTTTCCTTCGCGGGGAATTCGAATTGTTCTTTAATATCCTCAGAAAAACATTGTTTTCGTCGGTAAGACTGAATGAATTTTCTTAAAATTTGTATTTTCGTTTAATAAATAATAGTACATTTACAATTTTGAGTTTTAGACATATTGGAAGTCGATAACGATTTTTATCCATTTTTTAGAGTCAAGACTGTCAAATTATCAATTTTGATTTGAGAAGTCTAACCTTTTATAAGTTTAAATATTTAATTAATTATAATTAATTTTTGGAAGTTTTCTCAGCATATTCGTTAACATAATATTATTTATCATTCATCGTTAATTAATAATAACCCATTTGTGTAGTAGAATAAATTTCCATTTTTTTATATTTCAGATTGATCTTGAAGCTACTTATTGTGTGCATACCCACTTTTATATACATTATTACCACTTCTCCATTAACCTCATTAACAGTATTGTTTGTTATAGTCATTTATATTCCCTTTGCAAGTTGTTCTGGTAGCCATTAGTTTCTGACACCACTTTATTTTTCATGGATAAACACAAAACTAATTTAAATTTATTATGTCGGATTTGTGGTGCTCGGTTGAAATCATATCCCTCATGGAAAGGTGGAAAAGAACCAAGACGCTTTAAATGCTCTAAATTTTCCCCTAAAATTAAAGAATCTTTGAGAATTAATGTAGATGATGATGTTGATGGGGTTCACCCAAAATATTTTTGCTTTTCATGTATGGGAATTTTGACTTATCCCAATTCCACAAAGCCGCCTCCTCCAGAATGGCTACCACATCCCCGCTCCACTCAATGTATTACCTGTACCAAATTTGAGGACCAGAAAAAAGGGGGAAGACCCAAAAAGAGAAAACGTGGGTTAGGTGGACATTCCTACCAAATTAAACATGCCCTTTCCCTAAATGTTTCTAATCACTTTGACAATTTGGATCCCCCATTTCTTCCCCCTATTCCAAATTCTTTTCAATTAACTGGTCCTCTGGACAACTTCAAATGTGGTGTTTGTAAATGTATTGCTAGTTACCCTGTTGTCACATCTTGTCAACATGTTATGTGCAAAGCCTGTGTTCAGCCATTATACAGTGATTCTGAAACCGTGCAGTGTTCTGTTTGTAATGTACCTGTGCATTTTACATCTGTTACCACTGTGCAGGCCATCTTCGCTAAATGTTATTTGTCTAGTACTGTAATATGTAAAAGCTGTCGAACTGTTTTGCAATGTAGATTTGTTAGTGAACATATTTGTCTTCCAGATCATTGTTATTTGCCATCACAAACAGATACAACAAATTCTGTCATACCACCAAAACAATTACAACACCAGCCAAACCACAACATCATTCAAGACATACTTCAACACCCACTCGACACTCCAATTACACCAGTCATGGAAGAGGTGGGAATGCATATCCTGAAAGCTAAATTGAGTCAATCGAAAGACAAAACCACTCAGTTCAATGTTAAAGGAAAGGTAATTTAATAAACAACAAATAACTTGATATAGTCAACAAATACCACACAGTCTGATACTCGGATGCAAAACTCAGTGAGCTGGAGGGGTAGAGCCTTCAAATTGAAGTTAGCTCCTTAATAAGAAAAAGAATTAACCTTCTATTAGTACATTATACCTAATCATTACAATATCTTTAATAACCAAACAGTACATTACAAGCTTTAAATAACATCTTTTATCATTACTTATATTTTTCTTTAATTTTTATTAGACATTAAAAACGATAGCATTACCAATACCAAGAAAGGTGTCATAAAATGCTAGCCAACAAACCATAAAGAACCGGACAAAACTCATTGAAGTAGTCCGTGAATCCATAAGTGGTGGCGACTCTGCTACTCAAAGAGACGACGAATTCTTGTCGAAACCAATCCGATTGCCAACAGGGGACCTCCTTTCTATGAAGACCAATTTGGGTCTATCCTGGAAGAAAAACAGAGAATTAAAACGGTGATTGATTTAATGATATAGCATTAGTAATTCACTCTACCATATTTTAATTATTACTGTATATTATTGTGTGTGTTCTCAAGAAAAATATGAATATTGTTATAGATTAATAATTCAAAAATTTGTTTTTTTAGGTTGAGGTTTTTTGAGGTTTTTTAAGCTGGCTAAGAAAATATGGAATAACGTCAGAATGTGAGGCGAAAATGAGGAAACAAAAGAAAGAAATTCTTGATGGCAACTTTCTTGCAGAATACATTCCAATGGCCCATGCATGTGAAGACTCTGGCGACATAATAATAAAAAAAAACGCATGTGTGTCGTTATTAAGTATAGAGGCTAAAGTCTGCCAGCATATCAGAGAGTTGGACAAGTAAGTTTTTTTTTTTTCATTATTTTAGAGAACTGATAAATGGATGACGTTCATAAAAATTTTATACGGTAATTAACATCAACTAATTAATGTTTTTCAGTTTGAATCTACTGACATGGCATAATGGTGCCATACCAGAGAGTGAATGGTGGCTCAAAATCGGTGGGGATAAAGGAGGTGGAAATTTCAAGCAGATGATGCAAGTATGTAATGTTGCCCATCCAAACTGCCTCAATAATACAGTAATAACACAATGCTTCGAGGCCACAGACTCAGGAGTAAACCTAAGATCTGCTTTAAACAATCAGATTAAGCAAATTAGTGACTTGAAAAAAAGCACTATTAGGTAAAGTACCAGTACAGTATATACACTTATATTAAATTACCAATAATTATATTGTACTATATGCACTTACAAATAAACAGAATATTAAGCAGCAAATATTGTAATATTGCATAATTTTTATTTCTTATAGAGATAAAGAAGTTCGTATATTTCTATTTGGGGAATATGAATATTTGACAAGAATATATGGCTTGACAGGAGCAAATGGTAAGTACTGTATTTATAACTTCTCATGTAGACAAAACTGCAAATACCAACATAACTAATTGAATGGTTTTTTTTCTTCGTCTGTATAGGTAGACATTATTGCTTATGGTGCCATACAAGTAAAAAGAATGATGACGAAACACCACGTACCCTCAAGACTTTAAGAATGGATTTAAAGAGGTTCAATGAAAGTGGCAGTGATGTGAAGAAAGCAAAAACATTTAATAATGTCATAGCAGAGCCATTATTTGACATTGAAATTGACCATGTAGGTGTTAACTACTAGAACTATTGTGTGTCATTCCTTAATTGTAAATACTAGATTACAAAATTTAATACTATAACAGACATTGATAACAAATATTTGTTATTTTCATACAATACACTAAAAACTAATAATCTATTATTAATAACAACAACTCTGATATAAAATGACATTGATAAACCTATAAAACTTAAACTTACTTGTTTTTTAGGTATGTCCTCCTGGTCTACACATAAGTCTTGGCCTATTTTTTAAACACTTCAACAGCTTGGAGGCAGCTTGCCAGATAATTGACCAAGAAATAATTAACCACACAACTGTGAAAGCAATGGGACAAATAAGTACAAACACCATTCCGCAGTTTAAAAAGCATGTTGAGATGTTGCAAGAAGCACAGCAATGTATAGAAAAAGCAGACGAGATACACGCACAGATAGAATCATTGACAGATTACTTCAACGTATTTTTGTTACTAGATGACAACACTGAATGAAACATCGTCAAGTATCCTTGATGAAATCAATTCTCAAAGCCTACAAGAGAAAGAGATGGTTAGTCCTGATTATTGAATTAACATGAATGAATATAAAACAAGTTAATAACATACATTTCATTCAGTGGCGAGTCTTCCAATCCTAAGTTGTTTTTTTTAAATGTTTTTTTTTCAGAGATCTGCAGCAAATGAAATTTTGTCCAACTTACCTGAGGTAAAGAAAGGTCCTCTTGTGGCAAAACTGGATGATGTTTTGAAGCGCATCCGTGTTAACAGACAGGCATATCATGGGAAATCTTTCGTCGGTAATCATGTACACAAGTGCTGTAAGGTAAGCAAATAACATTTTTAATATCAAGCTTCTTAAAAAAAATTCTGTATTGTTATTTTAAAATATTAATATTGCCTATATTAACTTTCAGCCCGAAAATATAGACATCATAATGAATGGTGTAAAAGAGACAGCAATAACACTCTCTCCAGGAATAGAGGAGCATGTAACAGAAGTTACGGACAAGTACGGCAGGCTACTTAATCTTTTTGGAAAGTGCCATAGGCAATATAATTCGGCCTCTCCATTTACAGAAGAAATGGTACAAACCCTAGGTAAGTATTAAAACAGAGTGGTAAAATGTAATATATTTTTGATGTGGTATAAAAAACAAAATAATTGATAATAAATTTTTCGATACAAATAATATTGTAAAATTAAAATTTACTGTATAATAATATTTTTTCTTGTCAGAATCTGACATGGAATATATAAGGTTCTTCAGAGAGAATTTTAAGGAAAGTGAACCACCCAAGATGCACATCCTTGAAAGACATGTATGCCAGTGGATACAGCGTTGGGGATTTGGGGTGGGGTTTCATGGGGAGCAGGGAGGGGAATCGATGCATGCCCAAGTTAATGTACTTAAAGGCAACGTTAGAGGCCTAAATGACGACCTAAGTATATTAAGCAGTGCCATGCAAGAGCATTGGCTCAAAACATCCCCATCAATGCAGGAAGCAAGACCATAAAATTATGACTACAGAGTGCTATGCCTCTACATTTTGGTACTTATACACAGGGCTGGAAAAAATATTTTGGTGCCTCCGACCATGAATGACTTGATCAAATGTCTCCAACAAAATATGCTATCTTTACACTTATTTTAGCTAACTTAATTACATTTAGTGGTTTGGAGCAAGCATATATATAAAATTTAATTACTGGTGTGCATTAAATTGTGATGTGTAATTTTTCAATGCCTCCGAGGTTAAGGTCAATGCCTCAGACCGCCGGTCGCACACTTTTTCCAGCCCTGCTTATACACACAGTGGTAGTACGGTATGCAGTACTACGTTCAAAATAGCGTACTTGGCTAAAAATTGACTTAAAATAATTTCTGCCAAAAGGCTAATCACACCTAACAGCATGGCACTTGCATGTCATGCTTTTTTAATTATTAATACTGTATTAATATTGATATGAAATTCTTCACAAAATGTGATTGTGTAATAAATATGTGGAAATTGCATTCAAGATTTTAATGGATTTCTTTTTTCTTTTTCATTTCATTCATTAACCACTATCACTCAGTCCATCTATATCCTTATAGATGGATATCTGCACAGCCCCAGGGAAGAACAACCCTGTGTTGATCTGGGCCTCTATAGTTAAATAAAGTTGAATTTGAACTTGTACTTGAATTAATTTGATCACTAACCTCATTGAACCCTAGCCAGCGATGAGGGCATATCCCCATACTTCGGTTTGGGTGCTGGCATGGTATTCAAATTTCACTTCTTTTTTATTTTGTGGTTTTGGTTTCCGTTCCATCTTTACACTTGCCTGACAGCTGTACTGTAGGGTCCACACTTATGACGACTAAAGTAGTCAACTGTTGTTGTTGTTTAACTTCACCCAAGAAACATTTTATTGCCTGAGAGTTCACATGAATAAAATTCTACAAAATAATTACAATTATCAAAATTAATTAATACTTTCGTGATTAAATTGAAGAATTTCATTCATGTGGGCTCACGGGTAGTAAAAAAATGTTTTCTATGCTGTGAAGATTAGTATACATTTCAGCTGTACCAAAATCAATTCTACTGTACTGTACAAATAAAAATAAAACAGGATCAGAAAAAATATCATTTATTAAATTAAATATTATTATTAATCTATTAACTATTGATCAAATACATCATATATAATTAAATTCAGTTTAAAAGCATTAAGGTTTGTACAGTAATTCAGATTATAATCAATATAAAATTAACGGTTCAGAAAAAGAAATACACAGCGTATACAATCACCCCTATCATAATAATGGTACGGTCCGGTATAAGCGGCTGCCCTTACTTATGGAGCGCACCATTCACAATATTAGGGAAGTACATTTAGACATTTTTTTTTAAATAGATTTAAAAATGCTAACAACATACATTCTAATTGATATAAATATTAGTCACAATTATTAGACTTGTATAATATTACGGAGAACACAAACAACTACAATAAATGCAACTACGCCATCAATAAACATTATTTAACACGTTGTAATGTATATTTTTATACACAACACCACCTCTACAACCCCATGGCTCGCTCTCTAGGCCTAGCCGTTGGTACAATTTTTATTCTATTTATGATAATAACCTCGTATCTACAACTTACTAACAAACTTACCTTTTAAAGACAATCATTTTACAGCAGAAACACGCCTTTTGTATCTACATTTATAAATTTAAACGATGACAATTTTCAAATTTAATACGAACTTCCGACACTTTTACCGTCGTTCCCACAATTTATTCTATCCAACCACCTCCATGATCAAACACACAGAGAGCGAATTCCGTGTCTACGCACCTGTACACCTGTTGGAATGTTTGTGTACTCGCTTTCCCGCCCTTCGACCCCGATGAGTTTTCCGCCAGCAGCCTAGGCTGATGCATAGGTTCTTGACGTCATCGCTCGGCAGAATGCCGGTGTAACACGAAATTTAGTTCCCGGAGAATTTTAGTATTTTGTGGTCTGGATAATCGGAGCCTATGGGACACAAATTTGCAACACTTTCTTCTGGGGTAAACAATTATTAAATATGTCATGTATTATACACATCTAGATGTGTATAAGAGACCTAGCATGTACCTTATGTTGAACTTAACTTCACAGCTTATTATCCAGCATAAACAATCTGTAAAAAATATGTAAAAGCTAATTTACGTTGAAAAAATCCCAAGTCACTTTACAGCGCGAAACAGTGAGTATGATAAAAAGGGTAGTTGAAACTTACTTTCCTCTACAGCGACAGTAATTAGGCTAGCAATAATAAGACGGAATAGGCCAGGTGGTAAACAATAATAAGGCGGGAATATATTGGTGATCATATTACGTCGTCCGCATAAGCAGTATAAGATAAAACTGTATTGACATTTACTGGCAGTTCGACGGTGGAGTTATGCGAAGCTTCGGGTCATTGGGTTTTGTAAAGTTATTCATTGGTTTTTATCTTGAATTTGCGTGTAGTGTATGCCATCAAATCGCTTCCTTTTTTAGGGGGTTTTTGCTGAATAGCCTGTACGACCGTTGTCACGACTATTTCTTTTCACTTTTTTGGACCATTATCTATTTAATTATTTATTAAAGAGGGTACGTACGACAAAAAAAAAAAAAAAAAAAAAAAGTAACATTCTTTTAAGACAATCTAAACAGATTGTCGTACCACTGCTATAACTTATAAAAATAGGCCTGTAAGATTAAGTTTGGTTTATGTTACAATGTTAAGTGAATCTGATTCTCGCTTATAAAAACAAACAACAATGATCAATAATCGGTTCAATTGCTTTAAAATAAAGAAGCTTATTATTATTATTATTAACTTATTATTTTTTTCTTGGAATCAACATTATTCATTATAGGGTCCTTAGATTTATTATTATTGTTATTTTAATAACATTATATGTAGTGTAATGGTTTCTTTAATTGATCGACCTAATATTACTATCCTCAATAATTTAATTATTGTGATCGATCCTTATAATCGTTGATGTTGGGCAACTCGGACAGCGTCGTATGACGTCAAGAGCATGTTCTGTGTTGTGGTTGTGTTTAGGCCTATTATGAAATGGTAAATTACTGTAAGTTTTTTTTTAAATTTTATAAATGATTTTTAATGATACCTATCTTGCACATAATGGAAGCCCAGCATTGTTTTAATTGAACTCATATTTGTACTTTCGTTAGCCAAATTATCGGAAATTCGTTATAATTAGTGAAAATGATAAATAAGCATTCAGTCCGCTAAAGCCCAATTTTACAGTAGTTTTCTTTAGCTGTGAAGTTTTGCAAACGACTTTTATTTAATTTTGCAGTGTTATCAATTATGGGAGACTGTTTTGAACCTAATTTTGCACTGTAATATACCAAGTTATACTTCATTGTCGGTCCTCCCGATCATGTAGGTATGGCCATGGTTCGACATATTTCCTCCATGATGCAAACATGATGTTGAAGGTCGTCGTGGTTACACATCGATACTCAATTAATTGTCTTCAGAATCGCATGTGGCACTGGAAAATGATGCCAGCTACTGAATTACAATTTCATCTCCACTCCACTGACCACCAAAATGTCGCTTTGTTACTATTATTATTATTATTGTTGTTGTTGTTATTATTGTATTATTAATGTAAATTAATACCTTTAATATGCAAATAGTAATACTACTAATAACAATAATAATAATAATAATTATTATTATGAATAATAATATTTCATTGTTATTATTATTATCGTTATTATTATTATTATTATTATTATCATAATATTTATTATATAATTATTATCATTATTATTATTATATTGTTATTATATTTTTATTATACGTTTTATTTTTATTATTATTGTTAATGTTAGTATTAGTATTATATCGTCATTTTTAATTATCAGTATCTACTGATATCTGATACATACATACATTTCTATATCAGATATACTGATATTTACTGATATCTGATACATACATACATTTCTATATCAGATATACTGATATTTACTGATATCTGATACATACATACATTTCTATATCAGATATACTGATATTTACTGATATCTGATACATACATACATTTCTATATCAGATATACTGATATTTACTGATATCTGATACATACATACATTTCTATATCAGATATACTGATATTTACTGATATCTGATACATACATACATTTCTATATCAGATATACTGATATTTACTGATATCTGATACTTACACTTCTATATCAGATATAGTGATATATACTGATATCTGATACAAACATTTCTATATCAGATATACATACACTACAGTATGTCTACTCTCTCAGCAGCTATATCTGATATTTCTATATCAGATATACATACAGTATGTCTACTCTCTTAACTGCTATATCTGATATTTCCATTAACCTATATCATCTATCATGACAATAGGCGTTTAAACACACCCTGTGAGTTCACCCCCTATTGGAGCAGCGTGAGCGCCTCGTCTCCAACACGGCCCCCTGTGGTCGTGACGATAGGTGTATAAACAGGTGTTTGCAACGATAGGGTTAAGGTTAGGGGCATCACCATTTTAGTCTATATTTGAGTTTATTTTTAAGGTTAGGGTTAGCCTATTCAGACTCAGTTCACAGCCCCTGTGAGTTCACAGCCCCTGTGAGTTCACCCCCTATTAAGAGCCGCGTAAGCGGCTCGTTGTCCCCAACACGGCCCCCTGTGATCATGACGATAACTTTGCAACGATAGGGTTAAGGTTAGGCACCTCACCATTTTAGTCTATATTATTTTTTGAGTTTATTTTTAAGGTTAGGGTTAGCCTATTTAGACTCAGTTCACAGCCCCTGTGATCATGACGATAGGCGTTTAAACAGACCCTGTGAGTTCACGCCCCCTGTGATCGTGACGATAGGTGTATAAACAGGTGTTTGCAACGATAGGGTTAAGGTTAGGCGCATCACCATTTTAGTCTATATTTGAGTTTATTTTTAAGGATAGCAATTATAACACTACACGCTACAGTAATTATTCGTAGAAGTCTAATGAAGATAAGCCTATCTAGTGACGTTAAAGGGTCGAAACCAGGACATAACTCCGACTTTAGATTGACAATGATTGAAAAATGTTAAATACAGGCACAATGTATACATCCTATGTACAGAGTCCAGTTAGAATATGTAATTATGTATCAAATTGATATATTATTATTACTGTACTATTATTATTATTATTATTATTATTATCATATACATACATACAAATATATATTTGTATATTTTCTTATAAGTCATATAATTCAGCTTGTCAGACGGTCTTTAAGGCACAATGCTACACCACCTTCGTTAGACCCACTCTTAAATATGCCTCTGCCACTTTGGCTCCTCACACACAAGCCAATATCAATATACCTGTATATATACAGTATACATTAACAAAATAACATTATTTAATTCAAGATTTGAAAAGGATGACATTTATCAATGATGTTTTAAGAATTCCGCATGAAGGGCGATGCAAAAATGGATCCGTATTTGATGGAATCGAGGCATTTTTTATGTTTTTTTATCGTTTTGCATATCATGTCGATATGCAGACATGGTTCCAAACTTCGGTCGGTCATAACAGAGCTGTTTTTGGCAACGTGCAAAATCGTGGACATCATTATTTACGACAATTGTAACCATATTTTGGAAACTCTCCAACAGCCATGACTTGCTCCAGATAAGCTTCAAGAATTTTGTAATGTTATTCAAACTAAGGGCGCACCGCTCAACAACTGTTGGGGAGGGGGGTTCATAGATGGGACCGTTCGACCCGTTTGTAGACCTGTACAGTCGCAAAGAATTATGTAAAATGGACATAAAAGAATTCATGGTAATTAATTTCAGTCTGTTGTCGCTCCAAATGGATTAATCGCAAACCTCGGCTCTTCGAATTTTATTTGTAGCTAAAAATATTTGAATTGAGCATCTCCTTTACTAAATCATTGTCCATTTCTTCATCCCATCTAAATAAGAAAAAAAAAATTAAATTCATTGAAAATTATTATAAATGGCATTTGTTGATAAAGTTTACTCAAGAATAAAGTTCCATTATTGCATTAATCAACATGACATTACATACATTTGATGTGAGGGGCTTAGTATTTGAGGTCATCATAATAGTACTCATTTTCTAAGAGATACATTAAGTCCTCATTTTATTAGTAGAAAAAAAGAAATAAAAAATTAAGATGTTTTTTATGGTGCAAAGTAACAAAAACTTTAACAGGTTTGAGTTAAATATTGGCAGTGGTATTGAAGGAATATATACGGTATACAGTATTTGTTCATTTACATTGACATATCACTAATACCTTTTGATCTTTTTTGTTGCTGATTCTTGATCTGCTGATGTGGTCAATGGTGCTACTGAAATTAATAAAATTATACATTGATTGAAATATTANNNTATTATTTTATATTATTATTTAATATTATTATTGTTTATTATTATTTAATATTATTATTATTATTAAGTGTTATTGTTGTTGTTGTTGTTATTATTATTATTAATATTTGGTTACTTTATCATTTTTGTTATTTATTATGATATTATGAATTTTTACTATTATTATTACTATTAGCTATTTGGGTTTATTACAAACAAGTAGTTTCGCCTGCTATGGTGACCGTATTCTAAGACAAGATCAATAAGGTTGGAAAACTTACCAGTACAAATCAGCTTATCTTGAAAACCTACAACAATGGGTATTGCTCCTGGTGTTTGTTGTCCATCTGAAACAGATACAGTAAGCGTGTACATAACTGGTAAAAAAGATAGACTCAAAATGTGTGTTGTAAAATTGCATGATGGTATTACAGTATTAAAAAAAAGGGAAAGAAAAAGAAATCTCTACCCAAAAAACGAACATACCTAGGCCTCAGGCCTCTATAAAATATCTAGACCTAAATAAAACAGCACATTACTAAAATCCAATTTAACAAAAAAGTAATATAGCCTATAGGCCTTAACTTACATGCAAAAAGCTGTTGGATAGAGTTGATTCCGGAACTTGCAGTTGTAGTGGGTAGAGTACAATTGAACGTTAATAATCTGAAAAAGTAAAATCAATGAATATTTACTAACTTAGGTACAGTATGTCATTTATTTTTTAGGCCCTAGCCTAGCCTTAGGCCATGCCTAATTATAGGAATAATAAATAACCCGATGCATCTGCTTTTTCGTATCTAATTTATTTTTATATTTTTTCTTCAATCCATATATTCTTGTAGGGCTTTATGTCTTTATAGTAGTAGTAGTAGTACAGTAGTAGTAGTAGTAGTATGTAGGATACTAGGCCTAGACCTACATAGGCCTAGTATAGACCTAGCCTAGGCCTATACTACTAGGCCTAGGCTAGGCCTTTATATAGGCCTACACTATATTAATTAGGCCTAGGCCTATGGGTGGGCGTTCGCGAAGTTTAGATATGGATGATCGAAGCCTTACGTTATTTTTACTCTATGAAAACAAACAAAAATAAAAGTGATAGGCCTACCTATACCATTACCATTATCAATCATTGAAACAAAAGTAATCATATTCATATATAAGGTTTAAACTTACAATTTTCTAGCTATATTTTCTTGGTGAACAACGTCAGAGCCCAGCAAGATATTCGCGAGCTTGAAAACGAATCTATCTAGTGTTGACCTGGTGTACGTGATCAACTGCCAATTGACATACTGTGATTGGTCAGAAGTGTATGTCTGTGACGACGGATTCCCGGCTGATTTCACGTCCTCTACGAATGAACTCGACGAAACCCAAGCATTATAAATATAATTACGCATGCGCATATGCCTTACAATAACGTCATACCGTTCCAAGTAACTCGTCGTCGCAGATCTAAAACTCGCTAATGATGATGAGGGTGGTGATGATGATAATGATGATGATGATGATGTGGGTGGTGGTGGTGGTGATGATGATGATGATGATGATGCTTTGAATTGATCGGTAGTTTATCACAAAAACAAAATTGTATGTTATTAAAATCTTACCTTTAGGTGAATTTTCAGAGGAGAAAACTGCTGAACAAAATCCAGTAAATGTTGTTTCTGCCATTTGAGACACAGCGATTTTTCACCGGCAAGAACAAATTCAGAGAGAAGCCAGATGACCCAACCTACATCATTTTCTAGCAACCATTTAAAAGTCTGTCCAGAATATTTACCAAAAGTAATTATTAGGTTTGACTTCCACATGTCTTGCCCAGTTCTTTTTGCGGCCTTCATAGCTGTTTCTTCTTCAAACCATATTTCAGGGATAGTTTGCCTTTTCTCCTGTTTCACTATATCCTTGGCCTGTAAAGAAGCCTTGAGTACTGCTTCATGTGCATTATAAAGTAGTATTTCTGGATACAGATGAACTTTCATATGTCTGTCCAAATGCTGTTTCAATGTAAATTTTTTATTACATTTTATACATGCTAGAGCCTTTGGTTCATGAACTTTTAAGTGGTGGGTAAGACTTGATTTTTCTGCAAACTTTGCGTTACACTTGGACATGCATGCTCAGCTTTCTCCATTTTTATCTGAGGATGGAAGAAAAATACCAATTGAAAAATATTAAAAAAAGAAATTAAAAACTGTTTAGACTACATCAAATTGATGTGTAAATGAAATGAAAACTAAATTTACCTCAACATTTTTTATAAGATAATAATAAAACCCTAACTCAGGCTAGCCTATGTCTTAATATAAATATGATGTGAATTTTTTTCTACTGTTAAATGCTAATACATATTCATTCATAGAGTAGTATCGAGAGGCCCGCTGGGGTGATGAATAAACCGTCTTTTCTAATTATTGAAGATGAAGCAGATTGATGATGATAGAATTTTAAATCTACATATATACAGTATGAAAAAGTGGGAAAACCGTGATACTTATTGGGCCTAGGCCTCCCTTACACTTTTCATCACCCTACTTCTAGTAGTAGTCCCTGGTAGTAGGCTAAGGTCATAGCCTCCTATGCTAGCTCTGTCTCTTATACACATCTAGATGTGTATAAGAGACAGCATTCAATCAGTCTATTATTTGTATGA